>NC_068566.1:33243893-33546923 GCF_025698545.1 Gossypium raimondii | reverse complement strand
CCTCATTCTTGTTATTTCAAATGAAAAAGAAACAAGTAGAGACAGTAGTAGGATACCTGGCACTAGATGGGAAAGCACAACCAGTGTAGCCTGTGAATTACCAAGGCAAATAAATTAATTAAAATAAGTAAATTTGGGGTTTTTTTTTTTAACTGCCATGGTAAATGGAGAAAAAGTCGGGGAATTACTGGGGTCAGCGGTGGTAACGGTAGCAGTGCCGGAAAAATCACAAGTGCCTTGAGCTTGGCCTTTTCTTTGGAAGTAACTGTTAACGGCGTAACTGCAATGAGCCTTAACAGTGTCGGGGTTAAAACAGGATCCCTTCAAGTGGATAGGGTTACAGTCGGCGCCTGCACCACATGCATAGTCCAGTGTCTTCTGCAATACTGTATCACTTACACCATCTTTGCATATACACCAGTTGCCACCTGTTCATTTCCACATCACACGTTTTTTCTCAATTTTATGTTTCCAATATTTTTTAATAATTTAAAATTACATTCATTTTTTTTTAACAAACGTGGGGTAATTATGTAATTTAAAATTTTATATAATATTATTATAAAAAAACATATTTCTTCTATAGAAAAACAAAGTGATGCAGTTCTTTAAAACTACCATTTCCTTAATAAATCACTTTTCTTTTAATGATCGCTCATTTTTCTTTTTGAACATAAATAATCACTCATTTTAAAATATAATATTTCTACATAAAATATATATTTTTCCAACATTACCCTTTTAGTATAGATTATAAGAATGTTATTATTAAATGTGATAATAGAGAATTTTATTTACCATTTCTAATGTGTATTTGATGGAATATTGAACTTGTAGAATGTTTTTATGGCATCTCTGTTATCAACAAAAAAAACTCACATTTTTTCAGTGATGGGAAGAGAGAAGAAAATAACAGAAAAATGACTTTATTATTTTTCCTTTTTTATAAATAAGGAGTAAAATAGTGAAATCTGAAGCTGGAAAAGGAAATGTGTTGTTTGGAAATCAAAAAAACAAGAAAACAAAAGCATGAAGATTCAACAAAAGGTATTTTTAATGATTTAAGTTATATTTTGAGGTTCCATTAAAAAGTATCCAAAAGGCAAAAAAGACAAAAGGAGATGATAAGATCTACAAACAGAGAAAACAAAATGGCTTTTTACAAGGAAAGAGCTTACTTGAGCGGCCAGTGATGGCGGCCAGGATGAGCAGCGGGAGCACTAAAGCAGCCATGGTTGAAGAGCAAAACTCAAAAGGGTGTGAATAAGAAACTGAAAAAGCTTGAAGCAAGACAACAATGGCGAAGCTCTGCAACTGCAACGTCTGGGAGAGAAAAAGAAAAGAAATGAAAGAGAGAGAGTATGGGGCAGTGAGTGTGAGAGAGAAAGGAGGGTTTAAAATTTTGATAATATGGACAAGAGAAATAAAAACATGTACAGAGATTTTGAAGGTGGGATGAAGATGGCCTGTCGGCTACTCACTGTTTTATTTAAATTGATTTATTATTTTTATTTAAACTCTTCACTGTGTAAATTTGATGGCGTGGGGAGTTGAGCCTTTGAGCAAAACAAAAGCTTTTTTGGGTTTGCTGAGAATTGTTTGACAGCAGAATCCCACCCAAGTTGAGTTGATCTAACTTTACACAGATTGGAGGGCTTTTTTTTTGTAATACATTTGTCCATGCCTAAATTCAATTTTAGTGATTTTATGTTTGTTTTCTTTACTAAAATTATTCTGATTATCAGTTGTTAATGTTATCATTCCACATAAAAATTTAGAGTTAGAAGTCGGCTTTTTCCTCAAATAATTTGGAAAATTTTAATTATCGAAATGATCTATACATGAGAACCTTAAATCGGTACGGTTAATAATTTAGGATGGCCACAATACATTTATTTCATCAGAATTAAAGATATGATTATCGAAAATTCACATCTTCAATTATCATGTTAATTTGGGGTTCAAATATCATTGGAAAAAATGTACAATAACTCATCTTTTTCCCTTGCATTTCTTTTCTTTTATAATATACTTTTTATGGGAATAATTTATTTTAAAATGTCTTAAAATATAAATATAAAAGTATACAAATCTTATTCTACATTTATTCATATTTAACATTTTCTAATAAATTAAAATTTTAATAAATAAATATGTTTTCTTCTTTTATACTTTTTAAATTTAATCCTCTTTTATTTCTTTGCTTTCAAATTCTGTTTTATTTTTATACAGTCATTTTTAATTCTTTTAATTTCTAGGTGGGTAATTTTTCTTTTTAATTTTTATTCAAATTTTACTCTCTCTTTTTACTATTGTGTTTTTCTAGATTTTTAATGTTTGATTTTAGGTTTTCAAATTTTATTTATTTTTCGTATAGTTTTAATATTTTCTCCTCAAAATTTTAATTAAAGTTAAATTAAATTAGAGATGATATCGTATCGATTGAATGTAGAATAATATTTATATGTTTTTAAAAGCGATGATGTGACATTATTTTATTAGCACGAAAAATTACACATTTTAATAAGTTATTTTAATAATAAAATTTAGACAAAACAAAATACAATCTAATTCTTAATATATATGATATAAATTTCCAAATATAAATCGTCAACTCCAAAATGCAAGTGGGAAGAGAACAAGAGGATCCAGGGTAGATCAGAGTAATCATGAAGATATGATGATTAGGGTAAAATAATTTTCCTTTATTAACCACAAATAATTTTGCATCATCTGCCTTTTTCTTCTCATTTTAACTAAAAACAAATTAAATAAGGAGATGGCATTAGAAAGAATAATCCATCATTCAGGATTTGAGATAATAGTTAAATATAATTTTTATATATTTAAAAGCATATTTTGTATTTTAAAAAAAAAATAAATTCGAATATAAAGCCTCAAACACTAGGAATCTGCATTGATACAAAAGAGAGAAGCTCGTACTTACAAATAAATAAATAAATGGAAAAAAAGAATAGCAATAATATACATAGCGCAGCTGCCTTGGAGACAATAATTAGAGATTGCATCATTTAGTTCAAAACCAACCAGGTTGGCAATGGAGCCCACTTCTTGGTTTCATCTTGGCTGCCCACCTTTTTCAATTTTTACCAAGTATTCTTTTTGAAAAATTTTAAAATTATTTTTTAATACAAGTTTTTTATCAATCTTTTTAGTAGTATTTCGTTAAAGTACCATGGAGGTTCTTATACTAAGAGTTAGATTACATTTTATTTCTTCTACTAAAGAAATAAGCAAATTAATTCATGTACATTTGATCAAATAGCAAATTGGCCTATATGTTAAAAGTTCCATTTTTTTATTATAAAACTAGTCATTGTGCATCAGCATAAGGTAACGTACATGTCATATGTAATTATCTGGTTTTTTCGTCAGCCACATCAGTTTTTAACAGAAAAATGGATGATATTTGTTAGAATTTGGGAACTGACAGCCCAAGTGACCGATCCGAATCTCCGACCCGGATGAACTCGACCTAGAAGAAGAATGTTCGCCTACAGACATAGTCAGCTTAGAACCTCGCGGGATGCTAGATATTTGCAAAGGTAGCTCGCGCAAAAAGCCCGCAAGAGGAACTAGCGTAAACCTTACAAGGACGAGGTACAACCTATGTCCGCGAAAGGGATCGTAAACCTTGCAAGGGATCCCCGCTCGTGACTGGCAGGTGCAAGGTTCGCCAGGGGAGTCAGTCCCAAGATAAAAAAAGGACTGCGTGCTTCGTAGGTAAGCGTCCAATAAGCCAAATGAGGCCTAAAGAATGTCAGTGCCAAGGATAGGGAATGTCAGCACCATCGGCCCAAAGGCCGAGATAAAATAGTGGGCCCTATTATGAGCTATAATAATAGTAGTAGGAACATGTATCCCAATATCATGCTAAGAATAGCTAGGATTTCCAGAAGAAGATGCCATTCATTTTATGAGAAATAAAAAGAAATATCGAAAATTCGAGTGGCTGAAGTCGAATCAGCTACTTTTGAAGTAACAGAAAGAAAAACAACGACTGGAGTGGGAGAGTCAGAGTCGAAAAGAGGATTCCTCACTTCTTTCTCTCATTTAAAACCGTGCATGAGACTTTCTTCTCACAGTGATAAAAGTAAAGAAGAACTTATCTTTTTCATTTTTTTTGATTACCTTCCTTGCGTATGTATAAGATCGAGCCCATTTGATTTCTAAAACGGATTGCTAATCTTTAAAATTTCGAGGGATCCTTCATCAGTGGTTGTGAATGACTGATTTTTCTCAATCTTTTCGACCTTAGTTCTGTAGGAGCAAGTCGAAAAGATTAAGAAATATAACCATCTGATTTGATTCGTTTTCCATAGTTATGAGATGATCATCTCAGAGTGATCCTTTTGTCGACGGATACTCCTATTACACTTGTAGTCTTTGAATGATGAGAACCAACTATGTAGCATCTACATCGAGAATTCAAGTATTGTATACGTCATTAGTCATATCCTTTGTAGGAACTACCCGTAATAACGAACTTGCAAAAGAGATCTGTTTATCATAAAGAGAATCATTGCTCCTAACCCTGTTTTACCTTAATTGTTATTTGAACAAGTCAAAGTTAAAGTTATGTCTTAGTCTAAGTGGGATAGCATTTCTCTTCTGCATGTCCATGGAACCCCCTGTGTTTCCTTTAATACGATACGAGAAAATATTGCTCAGCAATTTGTGTGGTGAGTGCGGACTACTTCCGACCAGCAAATTCTCTCCAGTTTGATTTAGTTCTCTTCAACTTAAAGCAAAAAAAATGACTCATCATAACGAGACCTTTCTATCTATCCCCTCCTCCGATTAGATAGGAGCATCGAGTCCCAACCTCCGACATGACGAGACAGGCTAGTTTAACGCCTGGTTCGTTAATAGACCCAAAAACCACGACAACGCAATCTATCAGAGGTCTTCTCCTTCTCTAGACCTTAATCTCTTCTTGGGTTAGAGAATACCCTCTTCCTTCAACCAAGAACCACCTCCGCCACAGCTCCTGGCCCTCCAAGAACATATGAAATTCATGAGGGAACAGATGGCGGTGCAAGAAGCACGATTTGTAGAACAACATGCCTTTCAACATGAGTTACTAATGCTGAATGAGGAACTACGTCAAAAGGTATATGCTAACAACTTAGGATCCCAGAGAAATGTCGCCACCCAAGATGAAGCCCCGAGCACTCAGGTGAAGGAGTGGATAAATAATATGGATGAGCTTCGTTGTGATGTACGGGCCTTGCACCCTAAGTCGCAAGACATGGACTGGTTATTCTGTTCTAACAACCAGCTAGCTCCCAAAATCACAGCTGTAACACCCCTAACCCGTATCCATCACCAGAATAAAGTTATAAAGTATTACTAGAGTTTACAAATTAATTTACAGACATTTCATTTCATCAAGCATTCATATTTATAACCAATCAAAATCAAAACATTAATGAGATAACGTTGGCCAATTTAACTTATACATACCATTATAACTAGGATCAAATCATCCAAAATTACCGATAGTACCAATGGATAGTGTGGTACATCTCCGACAAGCTTCCAACCCAATCAAGTTTCCGATAATCATTTCAATGCATCTAATAATTATACATATTACCAATAATAATTCAATTCCAATAATAAAACACATATTTATATAATATTCATCACCAAATAACATTCACTTTAATTAAAATTATACGAATATAGTTCATACGAACTTACTAGGTTAAATTGCGTAAATACCATAATTCGGTGACATTTTGGTAATTTTTATTTTCCTCAATTTCTACCCAATCTTGATCTAAATTAATATTTAATTCAATTTATTAATTTAAATGATAAAACAATTCATTTCATGCAATTTTGTCACTTTTTGACATTTTTACAAAATTACCCTTAAAATTTTACTTTTATTCAATTTAGTCCTGAACCTAAAACATGCAAATTAGTCATTTTAATGAAAACTCATGCTAGTTGAATAATCATATATTTTCCTCCTCCTCTCCATTCCACATCCTTAATGTATATAACATGCTTATATGTAACATTATCTATAATTTTACTATTTATTTATATGTTCATTCAAAGCTGTCCACTTGAGTCATAGTCACTAAATTATTTATATCTTGAGCTACAGAACTCAAAATTAATATCCGCTAAATTTTTATGAAACTAGACTCACATATCATCTTACCATAAAATTTTCAGAATTTATGGTTTAGCCAATAAGTACAGTTTATTCTTTAAAGTCATCCTTATTTTGTTGTTTGACAGTTTCAACCCCTCTTCACTAAAAATTAATTATCTCTTTGTACGGGATTCGGATGATGTTCCCGCTTGTTTCTATTGAAAATAGACTCATTGATAATTTTAAACATATAAATTCTAACCCACAATTATTTTTAGACAATTTTTAATGATTTTCCAAATTCAGAATAGGGGAACCCGAATTCATTCTGACCTTGTCTCACAAAATTTATTATATATCATGATTTACAATTTCATTTGTCGAAACCATTTTAAAAAAAAATAAAAATTTAGTTGTCGACTTAAAAATCAAAATTGGGAGTCGCCACCGATCTTTTATTGAGGTGTGATCATATCACCTTGAAAATAATTTTAAGTCTGCGAATTTTGAGAAAACAGGTTCGGGAGTCGATTACGCACGAGAAGGGTTAGCACCCTCGTGACGCCCAAAATTGGTACCGAATTGATTGTTCAATATCTTAATGTCGAAATTTTGAAAAGATTTTAAAATACGATCCTTTTATCTTGAATTGGATTATAAAGCTCTCTTATTTCAAAGGAATAGATTGCCACACTCAGTAACTTAGAGTGTAACATTTCGAATAAGTTTGTCCCTTTCTAAAAAAATTAACACGTTTTAAAAAGGATATTTGATGATTTTAGTCAATCGAGAAATTAGAATCCAGTAAGTTAGGGTTCGATTTCTCAAAATTCTTAAACATCAAATATTGCCTTTATTTTAAAAACGAGATAACAAAATATAGTACCCAGTAAGTTAGGATCCAACATTTTGAAATCTAAAGAATTTTATTTAAATGATTGTAAGGTTTTAATAAAATGAACACTTGATTATCTAGTTCATCGAGAAGAATTGAAGCTCAGTAAGTTAGGGCTCAATTCTCTCGAAAACTTATGAATACCAAACCTTTTTTAGGAGTTTTGAAATAAGACCATTATAATATTTTAATGAAATGCAATTCTTACAAATAATATAATTGAATAACAATACATAAAGCAAATGATGAATAGCCAACTAAATTTACAATATGGAGCAACCAAACATATAATGTATCAACATTAATAATCAAATAAACTAATAATCAATCTTACAAATAGCCAAATTAATAATTAATATAAAATAATTTAATCATAAGTAAACCAATTAAAATAATAGAAATGAATAAAATTTTTAAAACATAGAATAGAATTTTATAAGCTACAAGTTATGACACATTTTACACACACACACACACACATATATATATATTAAAATAATTTCATATAAATTATACATATAATAATCGTATACTATCATTGTAAAAACAAAATGTTGAATTATACTCTAAAATGTATTGTTAAGATATATAGAGTAATATATAAAATTAAAATTAATAATAATTTGAAAAATAAAAGTATATAAAGATTTTGAAAAGGTTAGTAAATTTAAAACATATTGATAATAATTTTACAAGAATAAAGCATCGCATCTTAGAAATCATACTAATAATAAGCTTAAAATAATATTAAACCAATAATAAAAATAGTGTAAAAATAATATATGAATATAGTATCAAAACATTGAATTTTAAGAAAGAAAACTAAATTAGTATTAAATTAAAATTTATTTCAAACATGAAGAACCGAATCAAGAATTATACACAACCATGGAGATGACCCAAATCGAATCACGAAACAAAGACCGCTTGAACTAGGACCTAAATGAATACCGAATTAAATGTAAGGTACAAATTGCAAACAAATAAAGAAAATTGAATCATAATCCCATTGAACTCAAAGGACCTATTAGGAAAATAGACCAACCAACCAGAGGACGCGGATCCTACCGGATCGGGTCACCACTGGTCAGACCATCGAATCGACACCGCTTTTAGTGCCATTGTATGGGCTCTGAACAGCGACGTTTTAAATCCTGCAGTTAAAACTAAAATAAACCCTAAAAAACTATCACCTACATCAAAACAAAACCTGAACTAAAGCAAAAACCCTGCACCGTTTTGTGCATTGAGGGCATTCAGACGACTTTCGAACCTAGCCCATTTTTCGATGACTGCGAAGAGGGCAAGATCGCGCTACCAGGTACGTTTCCCTCCCTTTACTGCTAATATTTCTCTTTTAAACAACTATTGATGAACATAAAAACTAGATACCAAAAGCCAAGAAAGGAACTAAGTAAGCAGCGAAATAGAGAGGAATGAAATCCCCGAGAATCACCTTTCTTTTTTTGATTTTTTGTATTCTCGAGTTCTTGTATATTAAATGCGTAAGGGGAAAAAAATACAATCCCTTTTGGTTCTTATATCTTTCTTTTTTAACAAAGAATCTAAAAACTCGAGAAAAATAAAAATAAAAATAAAAAATCTCGTTGGTTTGCTCTCTGCTGTGTTTTGTTTGCATTCGCAGGTACGACGTACAGCTAGCGTACGGAGATGGTGGACGTGGCATGGCGCAACGCGTGTGGCGGTGGCGCACGTGCGAGGGCAATTGCTGCAGCGCTGGATGCTGCGTTGCTGCCCTAGGGTTTCTGATTCTCTTTGGTGTTGGGTTGGGCCGAGTTAGGTTTTGGGTTAGGTATCGGGCCACTGTAACTGGGCAATCGGGTTTAGTGTTCTGGTTATAGGAATTTGGGCCTACTTGGATTTAGGCCTGCTAATGTAAAAGAGACTGGACTGTGTTATTGGGTAATTTGGATTGGGCTATTTTGGGCTTACTATTAATAAAAAGATGAACAGTTTATTTATTATATATATATTTCTTGGTTTTAATACTTGGGCTCGGGCCGGGCAAAAATGGGCCCTTACAGCTACCCCTCTTTGCTCATTGTCGTGTAACGGGAATGAAGCAAAGACTAAGAAAGGCCAAATTTGCCCCGTTGTGCTAGATCTTGGTAGTTCTATTCTTCGACCAGTTGCCACATTCCATCCTACTGCATCTTCAGAGGTACAGGAATTGGTACTTTGATCCACTCCACTGCAATATCAGGGAGGTAGGATTTGTAACTCGTAACTTTTGGGAAGTAAGATTCGCCATAGTAGGTTCAATCTTTTTAACTGCACCGCCAGGGAAGTAAGATTCACCTTTGTGGCTTTAATCTTTTTAACTGTAGTATCGAGGAAGCCAGATTCACCGATGTGGCTTTAATCTACTCCACTGCACCGCTTGAGAGATAAGATCTGTAATTTTTTGGTCTATTCTACTGTAATCTCAGGGAGATAAAACCTGATGCGATCTACTCAACTGTAACTTCAGAAAGATAAGATCCTTTACTTTAATCCGCTCCACTGTAATCTCAGGGAGATAGGATTACTGGCTTCAATCTGCTCCGCTGTAATCTTAGGGAGATAAGACCTGATGCGATCTACTCAACTGTAACTTCAGAAAGATAAGATCCTTTACTTTAATCCGCTCTACTGTGATCTCAAGGAGATAGGATTACGGGCTTCAATCTGCTCTGCTGGAATCTCAAGGAGATAAGATTTCTGGCCTCAATCTGATGCGATCTGCTCTACTGTAACTTCAGAGAGATAAGATCCTTTATTTTAATCTGCTCCACTGTAATCTCAGGGAGATAGGATTACTAGCTTCAATCTGCTCCGCTATAATCTTAGGGAGATAAGATTTCTGGCTTCAATCTGATGCGATCTACTCTACTGTAACTTCAGAGAGATAAGATCCTTTATTTTAATCTGCTCCACTGTAATCTCAGGGAGATATGATTACTAGCTTCAATTTGCTCCGCTGTAATCTCGGGGAGATAGGATTTCTGGCTTCAATCTGATGTGATCTACTCCACTGTAACTTCAGAGAGATAAGATCCTTTATTTTAATTCGCTCCACTGTAATCTCAGGGAGATAGGATTACTAGCTTCAATCTGCTCCGCTGTAATCTCAGAGAGATAAGATTTCTGGCTTCATTCTGATGCGATCTACTCTAATGTAACTTCAGAGAGATAAGATTCGCTATTTCCAATTAGGAATTCTTCGGTTTAATCCGCTGTAATCTCAGGGAGATAAGACCTGTAGGTTAAATCTGTTTCCTTACACTTGAAGATGAGATTTGCTGTCTTCGATCTGCTTTACTATTGCTTAGAGAGACAAGATTTGTAATTTCCCAGATCTGTTCTCTGGGGAACATGACCTGTATAATGAACCTAATTATGCCTAATGATTAGGATGGCATGATCAAAATGAATCAAATGCTCCTAACTAGACATGTGAATAGTGTTTGCATGAATGCGAAGTTTTATTTTTTCGAGAATGATCCCGCTTAGGTTGTCATTAATTGAAATTTATTAAGGCTTTGTGACTGACGTGCTACAACGCCTTCTCGCTTGATCGGCTTTTCTGAAAACATCTAGTCAGGTTGCCCCCTACTGTAGATCTTAAAGTTTAATCCATTGAGGTGCAAAAATGTACCATCATTCTCCCACTACAACCCGAGGGTAGAAATATATGTGGTTTTTATCACAATTTTCTCTTATCACAATTCAATGATCTTAACCTTTCTGGTCCCCTTATGCCATTTCCAGGGTGTCATACTAAAGACTCGTGCGCAAATGAAGGCTCTCTTCTCTGAGGTAACCTCTTCCTATTGCTTTATGATCATTGCTTGCTTGTTTATGGCATCTTGTTAATTAATGCATTCGACAACAAAATCCAAAGAGAAAGTCCAAATTTAGACTTTCCCTTTTCAAATATTCAACCTTTGAATTTGGTATGTTCTAAACAATAGTCTTGTTTCAGGTTCCTATATTATTTAGAAAATTTTAAGTGTAATATGCAAAACTTCCTTTATGAAAGTTTTATTAGTCCATTAATCATTATTCCAATGCAACACACTTGCAAAAATGGTCATAGCAATGGATAAGGATAAATTTAGTTCTGGGCATAACTCAGAATGAATAAATTATCACAAATAGTAAAGAAGAATAATAAAGAAGTTTATTGGAAATGTATATCTTGGAAAAGAAAAGAAGTATTTCAAGAACAAAAAATTCAATATAAATAATAGGAGAATTGGGTGCCCCAGATATCGAAGCTTGAACTTCTCTGTACAAGCTTTCTAAAGGTCATTCTGAGTTTGACATGTGTTTAGGAGATCTACAGTACTTTGTCGATGCCCCAAGATGTCGCCTATCCCTTCCTGTTGATTCAGGCATAGCAAGATTGCCACACGCCCCGATCTGATCAAGATACAAGCTGCTCTAAATACTTCATGCCCCATTCTAATCAATATTTGAGCCGTCCTTTTCCGGTTTTCAACTCAAATCCCCTTTGGCCTAAAGTGCCCTTTGCGGGCTTTCCCCTTAGCCTCTCCATTTTTACTTTTTCATCATCATTTTTTTTAGGAATCAAAGCGCCCTTTACGGGTTTTCACTTTGATCCCTTTCCTTCAAGTGAAGTATTTCTTGACTGAGTCTGAGTTTACAGGATTTGGCAAGTTTTTTCCATCCATCTCACTTAGAATCAAAGCTCCACCAGAAAAGTCATTCTTTACTACATAAGGACCCTCCCAATTTGGCATTCATTTTCCTCTAAAGTCTTTTTGTATAGGGAGAATTTTCTTCAACCCCAGATCCCCTTCGTGAAATTCTATGGGACGAACCTTTTTTGTTATAGGCTCGCATCATCCATTTTTGATACATTTGACCATGTTGGATGGCTCTTAACCTTTTCCCTTCTATTAAGTTCAACTGGTCGTATCGAGACTGAACCCATTCTGCCTCATCCAATTTCAATTCAGCTAATACCCGAATAGAATGAATCTCCACTTCAATGGGTAAAACAACTTTCATCCCATAAACTAGAGAAAAGGATGTTGCCCAAGTAGAGGTCCTAACAGATGTTCGGTAAGCTAAGATAGCAAATGATAGCTTTTCATGCCAATCCTTGTAGGTTTCAGTCATTTTTCCCACAATTCTCTTAATATTCTTATTGGCCGCCTCCACTGCACCATTCATTTTTGGGCAATATTGGGACGAGTTATGGTGACTGATCTTGAACTGACTACAAACCTCCGCTATTATGTTATTATTCAAATTCAACGCATTGTCGGATATGATTCTTTCAGGCATTCTGATGCGTAATCCCGGATCTAGACACAAGAGAAACACAAATTAGAAATAAAACGAGAATAAATAAAATTAGTTAAAATAATAATAAATAAATAAATAATAAAAAGGATAGATTTGCCCTATGGAACCCTTGGTTAACTTGTAACCAAAAACGCCAATGATTGAGTGGCTCCCTACGAAACCCCTAGAAGAATAACCTCTAGAAACACCGATGAACGGGAAAGAAATTTGAATATTTGCAACTCCGAAATACCCTCGAAAGTAACAAACTCCAAACTAAATAGCAAGAGAAGAATCACTCTACTCCCAAAAATTTGCCTCACACAAATTTGAAAGAAAACAAATACTCTTCTTTTTATTCTCCCCTCAATGTGTAGAAAACAAGCCTATTTATAGGCAAATTACAAGAGTAATTGAATCCTAATAAAACTCTTTCAAGAGTAATTGAATCCTAATAAAAACTCTTTAAAGAGTAATTGAATCCTAATAAAACTCTTTAAAATTATCTAAGAAAATAAATAAATAATAACCTAACCAATAAAATTATTTAACTCATAAATGATGTGTCCCAACCAATGAGAATTAAGTAAATAATAATAATATACATAAAAGATTAATCCACCAATTTATGGGCTTTCACTATTCCAAGATTGGTCCAGTGAATTGCATTCTCGTATTTGTCAATGTCACGAACATGATGAATTAAATTTGTAGCAACAAAGTCTTGGACAAAAGCATTCATCTTTAATTTTAATTGTCGTGCCTTGCTTCGAGTAATTGGACCACTAGGAAAAACAACCCCTTGAGTGTACCTCCTTGGCTCGTATCACATTCCATATCGACAAATGATCTCATTTTTCAAGAATTTACTAACCGTCGATTTTGTGACATTTGCATATGAAGTAGCTTCCACCCATTTGGTAAAGAAATCAATGACCACAAAGATGAAACGATGCCCATTCGAAGCCTTTGGTGATATTGGCTCAATAACATCCATGCCCCACATGGAGAACGGCCACGGAGCAGTCATAGCGTGCAGATGTGAGGGAGGTACATGTATCTTATCTCCATAAATATAACATTTATGACACTTCTTGGCATAGCTAATGCAGTCCCCTTCTATAGTAGACCAATGGTATCCAAATCTCATGATTTGTCCGGCCATTGTAAAACCATTTGCATGGGTTCCGCAAATGCCCTCATGGACTTTCTCCAGGACCTTTCTAGCCTCCATGGCATCTACACATCTTAACAGCACTTGATCTTTCCCTCTTTTGTACAACACTTCCCCATCTAAGACATACTCAATGGCTATTCTTCTCAGCGTTCTCTTGTCGTTTTCTGTCACTTGATCAGGATAGTTTCGATTCTTCACATACTGTAGTATACTCTGATACCAAGGGTGATCATCTTTTTCCTCATCTTCAATACTGTAGCAATAAGCCGGAACTTCATATATGCTCATCTAAATAGGCTTCATGATTTCTAACTTGTTCACCTTAATCATCGAGGCTAGAATAGCCAGTGCGTCATCCAGTAAGTTAGGGTTCGATTTCTCAAAATTCTTAAACATCAAATATTGCCTTTATTTTAAAAACGAGATAACAAAATATAGTACCCAGTAAGTTAGGATCCAACATTTTGAAATCTAAAGAATTTTATTTAAATGATTGTAAGGTTTTAATAAAATGAACACTTGATTATCTAGTTCATCGAGAAGAATTGAAGCTCAGTAAGTTAGGGCTCAATTCTCTCGAAAACTTATGAATACCAAGCCTTTTTTAGGAGTTTTGAAATAAGACCATTATAATATTTTAATGAAATGCAATTCTTACAAATAATATAATTGAATAACAATACATAAAGCAAATGATGAATAGCCAACTAAATTTACAATATGGAGCAACCAAACATATAATGTATCAACATTAATAATCAAATAAACTAATAATCAATCTTACAAATAGCCAAATGAATAATTAATATAAAATAATTTAATCATAAGTAAACCAATTAAAATAATAGAAATGAATAAAATTTTAAAACATAGAATAGAATTTTATAAGCTACAAGTTATGACACATTTTACACACACACACACACACACATATATATATATTAAAATAATTCCATATAAATTATACATATAATAATCAGATACTATCATTGTAAAAACAAAATGTTGAATTATACTCTAAAATGTATTGTTAAGATATATAGAGTAATATATAAAATTAAAATTAATAATAATTTGAAAAATAAAAGTATATAAAGATTTTGAAAAGGTTAGTAAATTTAAAACATATTGATAATAATTTTACAAGAATAAAGCATCGCATCTTAGAAATCATACTAATAATAAGCTTAAAAATAATATTAAACCAATAAAAAATAGTGTAAAAATAATAGATGAATATAGTATCAAAACATTGAATTTTAAGAAAGAAAACTAAATTAGTATTAAATTAAAATTTATTTCAAACATGAAGAACCGAATCAGTAATTATACACAACCATGGAGATGATCCAAATCGAATCACAGAAACAGCACCGTTTGAACTAGGACCTAAATGAATACCGAATTAAATGTAAGGTACAAATTGCAAACAAATAAAGAAAATTGAATCATAATCCCATTGAACTCCGAAGGACCTATTAGGAAAATAGACCAACCAACCAGAGGACGCGGATCCTACCCGGATCGGGTCACCGCCTGGGTCGGGCCATCGAACGACACCGTTTTAGTGCCATTGTATGGGCTCTGAACGGCGACGTTTTAAATCCTGCAGTTAAAACTAAAATAAACCCTAAAAAACTATCACCTACATCAAAACAAAACCTGAACTAAAGCAAAAACCCTGCACCGTTTTGTGCATTGAGGGCATTCAGACGACTTTCGAACCTAGCCCATTCTTCGATGACTGCGAAGAGGGCAAGATCGCGCTACCAGGTACGTTTCCCTCCCTTTACTGCTAATATTTCTCTTTTAAACAACTATTGATGAACATAAAAACTAGATACCAAAAGCCAAGAAAGGAACTAAGTAAGCAGCGAAATAGAGAGGAATGAAATCCCCGAGAATCACTTTTCTTTTTTTGATTTTTTGTATTCTCGAGTTCTTGTATATTAAATGCGTAAGGGGAAAAAAATACAATCCCTTTTGGTTCTTATATCTTTCTTTTTTAACAAAGAATCTAAAAACTCGAGAAAAATAAAAATAAAAATAAAAAAGCTCGTTGGTTTGCTCTCTGCTGTGTTTTGTTTGCATTCGCAGGTACGACGTACAGCTAGCATACGGAGATGGTGGACGTGGCATGGCGCAACGCGTGTGGCGGTGGCGCACGTGCGAGGGCAATTGTCTTAGTACCGGATGCCGCGTTCTCGCCTAGGGTTTCTGATTCATTTTGGTGTTGGGTTGGGCCGAGTTAGGTTTTGGGTTAGGTATCGGGCCACTGTAACTGGGCCAATCGGGTTTAGTGTTTTGGTTATAGGCATTTGGGCCTACTTGGATTTAGGCCTGCTAATGTAAAAGAGACTGGACTGTGTTATTGGGTAATTTGGATTTGGCTATTTTGGGCCTACTATTAATAAAAAGCTGAACATTTTATTTATTATATATATACTTCTAGGTTTTAATACTTAGGCTCGGGCCGGGCAAAAATGGGCCCTTACATCACTACTTACACCGTTTCTTCTATAAGAAACTAGACTCAATAAGATTTAATTCCATATTTTGTTTATCCTTTAATTCGATCTCCACAATTTATGGTAATTTTTCAAAGTTAACCTACTACAGTTGTCCAAAACTGTTTTAGTGCAAGATGTTAATTACTAAGTTTATAACTCTCTTATTCCCTTTCTCTATAATATTTCTCATCACTTTCACTTATTTCCCTTCAGTAATATATTAAGAACATAAGACCTTATATAAGAAAACTCTACTATAACATCATTTCTATGCGTTTTCAATAATATCAAACTTAAAAATATATTGAAATCTTGATGTTCTTACCTTGTCCTATTAGTTTCAACCTTTAACTTGATTTTCTCTCTCCTTCAACTTCTATTTCTTGAATCTAACTTGATATTCTAGCTCCCCATAGTCTCCTTGTTATCTTTCTCTCTTGATGGATATGGAAATTCTTTTGATTTCTAAGTGAAAATGGTGAGTATTTGGTGAAATGACCAAATTGTAAAGAAAAGAAAACTTTCTTTCTTTTTCTTCTTTTTCTCATTTTGGTGCATGGGAAAGATGATGATAATTCTTCATCTTTCTCTTCTTATATATTAATACAATAATAATAAAATAATAAAATATCTCATTAAAATATTAATAAACTAATATTTATTTAATTAATTAACCTAAAATATCACCAACATCATCATTGCCTTCTAGATTTCTCTCTCTTCTAATTGACCATTTTGCCCTTTATGGTCTTTTTAAATTCCATCATTGAGTCATCACTTAATTTGGTAAAATTGTGATTTAGTCCTTCAAAATTCTTCACCTTTTTAATTTGGTCCTAATTCATCCATTTTCCTTAGTTTCTAGATCATTCTACCCTTAAAATATTTACACTATTAGTCCTTCAACTTTTTTATTTACAGTTTAACCCTTCAAATTTTGAGTATTTACTATTGGGCAACAAAATTTTTCTCACTTTTGTAATTTAATCCTTTCTTGAATTAATATGTCATAATATACTTTCTTACTGTAGTAATTTTCGGGGTATTACAGCAGCAGTAAGCTTGCCCCACTACTTAAAGGTGCTTAAGGACATGTTTAAGGGAAAAAGGGATCTACGAGCCCATCTAATGCAGTACAATAACTATATGAACGTGTTGGGGCATCAAACGCAACCAAATGCAAGACCTTCTCTACGATGTTGAAAGCAAGTGCCAATGACTGGTATCTCTCTCTTCCACAAGGCTTAATTTGTAACTTCTCACAACTGGGGCAAATGTTATTGGGAAGATTTCAAGCCCACCAAGTAATTATTAATACATCCATAAGGCTGATGTTGGCGAAACAGTGAGAGGGTGTGTCCCTTTAAGACTACATAAAGAGGTTCCACGCGGCTACACTTAAAACAAAAAACTTAGAAGATCAATGGGCAATAGATGCCTTCATCATGAGGGTACAGAACGACCACGTACAGTTTTCGTTCATAGACAATAGGCCACAGAGCCTAGCTGACCTATATGAACGGGCTCACAAGTTCATAGAGATGAAGGAAATTAAGATGGAGTCACGAGTCAGTTTCCAAATGGAGGATAGAAAACTTAGGAATAGAGAAGGGTAATACGCTAGGTAATCCCCCAGCAACTAGTAATTGTGGGTTAGGACTGATAGGTCACACAAGACCTCAGCCCAAGGTGATGCACTTAGAAATCCACAGAGGCACCGGTAAGAGCACGTGAGGCGTTACACCCCTATAGCAGGTTCAAAGCTTACACCTCATTGAATGCCACACGAGCTTTAGGGATCGATGCGCCTTCCATGATGATATGAGGCATAAGATTGATGATTGTTTTATGTTAAAGGACGTCATAGAAAAAGTTATTCAGAATGGCGAACTTGTTGAGTTTATAAACTGAGAAGGTCCGAAGCAGGGCCAAAGCTTGCAGAGACCAGATCCCAAGGAAAAGTAAAGAGTGCGAGGAACCATTCATGTAATAGTAGGCACAAGAAACAAGTGGATGCATTCAAGCACAAAAAGGCAAACACACATGAGAGGTGTGATGTCACTTAGTGCCTTGAAGAGACCACGACACCAGGAAAAGTGGAGTGTGGAATTCGAAAGTGATGATGATAAGCTAATCCGTGACGAAGAAGGGAACGACCCAATGGTAGTTTCAGCTGAGATAATAGGCTTAGAAGTTAAAAAGATACTCGTCGATAGTGGCAGTGCAGTGAAAGTCCTATCTTGGGGAGTACATAAAAAAATGAGTTTAAAAGAGCAGCCCTTATCCGCTGCCAGCCCTTTATACGGATTCACGAACCATCATGTCGAGGTAAATGGCACTATCACGTTGTCGGTCACTCTAAGTGACTACAAGCATACGACCACGAAGTGTGTCCAATTCTATTTAGTCGTCATATTTGGTAGATCAATCATATAAATGATGAAGATGGTGATGGCAACTTATTGTATGAAGATAAAGTTCCCTACAAGTACCGACGTCAACTTCTTACGATCCGACTAGCGCATGGTGAGGCAGTGTCACATACTGTCTCTAAAGTAAGCAAAGCAGCCTCTGATTGAGAAGTAGAGTTCGCCAGGCTAACCCATCAACTTGGACGATTTGGATGTAAGGGAATAACATCAAGATACAAAACCCAAGGTAACAGAGCACATCGAAACCTTGCAGCTATTCTGTGACAATAAAGAAAACATAGTCAAGATCTTGTCGGCGCTGAGGGGGGAATAAAAGATGTTACTAGTCAAATGCTTGAGGGGGAATTAGACATCTTTGCATAGTCCACAACGGATATGCCAGGCGTGGATCCGCGGATAATAGTGTACATGTTAAATGTATTCCCAGAAATAAATCCCATGAAATAAAAAGAAGAGAAAGTTCGCACCACACGTAATAAAGGTAGTGAGACAAGTGGTTGCCAAGTTGTTGGTAATCGAATTTATTAGGAAAGTGGAGTACCTAGACTGGATCTCGAATGTGGTTATGGTAAAAAAGGCAACAGGTAAGTGGATGATGTGCATTGACTTCACCAACATGAATAAGGTATGCCCCAAGGATAGTTTCCCCTTACCATCTATAGATCGCCTGGTAGTCGCCTCCACTAGACATAAGTTCATGAACTTCATGGATGCATTCTTGGGCTACAATCGGATCCTATTAGACAGTGGTGACAAGGAAAAGATAACTTTCATCACTGAAGAAGGTCTCTTCTATTACCAGGTCATGCCATTTGGACTAAAAAACACGGGTGTGACTTACCAAAGGTTGGTAAACAAGATATTCAATGAGCAGGTAGGCCGCGATCTGGAGGTATACGTAGATGATATGCTTGTAAAAAGTGAGTCCATATAGAAACATGTGTGGAACCTATTAGACGCATTCACGACATTAAGGGCCCACAGCATGAAGTTTAACCTTGAAAAAGTACGCCTTCGGTGTGCGAGCCGGCAAGTTCTTGGGTTTTATGATCTTAAAGAGGGGAATAGAGGCAAACCCAGAAAAAATTCAAGCTATTGTGAAGATTCCCCCACCGTGAATTATAAAAGAAATCCAGTACCTCACGAGCAGGGTGGTAGTGTTGAATAGGTTTATCTCTAGAATGGCAGACAAGTGCTTATCATTTTTCAAAGCTTTGAGGAAACCCTTCTCGTGGATCAAAAAGTTTCGAACCACATTCGAACAAATAAAGGAGTACCTTACCTCCTCCCTACTACAAAAGTCACCTTAAATGGGAGTAACGTTGCACCTGCACTTAGCAGCCTCAGAGGAAACAATCGCAGCCATCTTAGTCAAATCTGAAGGCACAGTCCAATTTTTAATGTACTATGTCAGCAAGGTCCTTCAACATGGCGAGCTGAGGTGCACAAAATAGAAAAATGCATCTATGATCTAATCATTGTAGCTCACAAGCTACGACCATACTTCTAGGCCCACCCGATCATTGTGGTCACTAACCATCCAATGAAGGAAGTGTTCGCCAAGGCAAAAGCCCAGTGGAGGATAACAAAATGGAACATCAAACTTGCAAAATTCGTGATAGATTTTACCCTGCGAATGACAATAAAGGGGCAAATGTTGGCAGATTTCATGGTAGAATACTCGTTCGAAAGAAGTGAAGACACAACAGGTATCATAGAGTGTAATTTGAAACTTTGAATAGTGAAATACCTCATGGATATAATGTAATATGAGTATACTAACGAAAATTAGCAATTTAACCATGTCACATTATAGGATGAAAATTACCACTCTAACGATTCTCATACTTTGCAGAGAAACAATACTAACTTTGCATTTTTTACTAAAACTCATTTTCATTATTGGACACAACCAATAGTAAACACATCCCTATAAATTGTGCGCACAATAGATAAACCGAAAGGTTGGATGGTTCACGTAAATGGCTTTGCAGCCAGAAAGAGATCTAGGGCAGACGTATTCGTGCTAGACCTAGAGGGCAATGAATGGCAATATGAACTGTCATTTAGATTCCAAACATTTAACAACATCGCTGAATACAAAGCGTTGATCTCTAGACTACAATTAGGGCACCAGTTGGGCGCTAGGAACATGACCATACACACCGACTCCCAGCTCGTGACGAAGCTAATACATGACGAGTACAAGGTTAAAAAATGAACACTAAAATGGTATCATACAACGACAATTCAATTACTGGCGAGATTTGACAAAGTTGAGGTCAGATAGCTCCCAATGAACGACAACACGCACACAGATGCTCTGTCGAAGTTAGCATACTCCATCACCATTGAGTAGAGAGGAAAATCCTACTCAAACATAAGGAAGTGTCGAGCTACGACGTTCCCCTAGTGCTCTTTACAACCTAAGAAGAAACATGGATGACCCTTATAGTCCATATGCTGCAAGGCAAAGAGGAAAACTAAGACCGAAAAGAGCTCACAAAACAACGTAAGACATTACGATACACCCTCTTAGAGGGTGTACTATATAGAACAGGGCTTTCACACCCACTACTACGGTGCCACTCTCCATTGGAAGTTAAATATATTATGAGAGAAATTTAAGAGGGCATTTGTGACGATCATCTGATAGGCAGATTACAAGTATAGAAAATACTTAGATAGTGATATTATTGGCCTACTATCTACGAAGATGTCCAACACATGGCCCGCAAGTGTGACCCCTGCCAAAGAAACGCCAGAATACAGCGACAACCAGCAAAACCCCTCTATATCATGACAAGGCCTTGGCCTTTTGCAGTGTGGGGATCGACATTTTCGGACCATTCCCCATAGCCATGACACAAAAAAAGTTCATTATAGTAGTTGTTGACTACTTCACCAAGTGGATCGAGGCAAAAGTTCTGGCAACGAAAATAGAGAAGCAAGTAGAGTCATTCATATGGAAGTCAATTGTCTGCGAGTTTGGGATATCTCGCACTGTTATCACAGATAATGACACACAATTTCAAGGGAAGTTCATGAAATTTTTCACAGACCTCCAAATATCACTGGCTCAAAACTCAGTGAAAACCCTGTAAACCAATTGCCAAGTTGATGCTATGAATAAGAAAATTCTGACCGTACTAAAAAAGAAAGTTTGAAAACTGAAAGGAGCTTGGTTGGAAGAGCTACTAGAAATCTTGTGGGCATTG
Source organism: Gossypium raimondii (assembly GCF_025698545.1). NCBI lineage: Eukaryota > Viridiplantae > Streptophyta > Magnoliopsida > Malvales > Malvaceae > Gossypium > Gossypium raimondii. Next base: position 33,525,242 of record NC_068566.1, on the reverse strand, counting down.
CGAACCATGCCACACACTGCGACGAATGAAATAACCTTCTCACTCGTTTCTGGCACAGAAGGCGTCATCCCCACAAAGATAGGTTTAAGATCACACAGAACGCAATACTTCAATGAATAAGCTAACCATGATGCCCTGTGACTCAACCTAGACTAAATTGATGAACTCAAAGAAACGACTGAGATAAAAAAATACAATTCGTGCCTAACAGGTAGCTCGCTACTATAACTCTAAGGTTAGAGGAAAGTAGTTTCAAGTAGGGGACATTATGTTGGGAAATACTGAATCCAGCTTACCCGCTTACCGACGCTGAAAGATGGCCCCGAGCTGGGAAGAACCATACAAGGTGGTAAAAAAGATAAGCTATGGAGCGTATAAGTTGGCAAGAATGGAAGGCGCGATGATACTGTGGACCTATAATGTCCGACACTTCAAAAAGTACTATGTATGAATACCAATCATATGAGTAAAATCCCTTCCCAACAAAATTGTCATTTATAAAATCAAGGTTCGCAAGGGAAGAGTCGCAACCTCTAACACAGTTAGTAAGAGTAAAGCTCCTAGTTGTAAAATCAAGGTTCACAGGTGAAGAGCCGCGACCTCCAACACAATTAGCGAGAGCAAAGCTCTCAGTTGTAAAATTAAGATTCGAGACGAAGAGCCATGACCTCCAACACAATTAGCAAAAGCACAACTCCCAACTGTAAAATCAAGGTCGCAGGCAAAGAGTCGCAACCTCCAACACAGTTAGCGAGAATATAGCTCCCAGTTGTAAAATCAAGGTTTGCAGGCAAAGAGTCACGACCTCTAACACAGTTAACGAGAGCAAAGCTCCTAGTTGTAAAATCAAGGTTCGCAGGTGAAGAGCCGTGACCTCTAATACAGTTAGCGAGAGTAAAGCTCTCAGCTGTAAAATCAAGGTTCGCAGGCGAAGAACCGCGCCCTTCAACAGAGATTGCAAGAGCAAAGCTCCTAGCTGTAAAACTAAGATTCACAGGTAAAAATTTCTAAATATGAAATAGCTCACAGAACAAAAGAAAAAATAACATAAAGAAAACCAACCAGAATCAAAACTACTATTATTTATTGAAAAAATAGGAGTACAAGATCATTATTCAAATGCATCATCACCTCTACCCTGATCTTGATCAGCAGGAGCAACATCCTTAATAGCTAGGGAAGCAATGGTAACATCCCCAGTTACTGAAGGAAAAACTAAATTCACAGCATCACCAACAGCATATAGAACCAAGTCTACAGTACTAGAGCCCTCTCCCTCCTCCAGAAAAAGCTCCCATTTCTAAGTAGATGCAAAGGAATCCTAAGTAGAATTAGAGGGATTGAAGATATCAAAACCTGAGCTGTTCATATCCACATTTGCGAGCGTATGGAAATCCACCTTGTGAACATCAAAAAGGCTGCAGACAACTTAGGTATGAAGAAGCAGGTTCTTCTTAAACTTTTGAAGGGAGCCCAAGATGTTGTGGGATGTCTGCTACTTGAAAGTTTTCAGGGTCTCCTCCTACTTCCAAAGGATACTATCCACCCGCTCTTTACACTTATTAATAATCTTTTCCAGCTTGGTGAAGTGCCTCGCAGTGACAATTTTTAGCTCAACCTTCGCGGTTATACGCCTCATTTTTTTTAGCGAGCTCAACTCCACACTCCTCTACTTTTGTCTTTATCATCGCTAGACGCTCAGTGATGACCCATTGTTGTTCATTTATCATCTTACTTTCTTCATTCACGTTGCTGTACAACTCGCGCACCCTTTCTAGCTCAGCTCGTGTATCAGCGAGCTCCTTATCACGAACTTCCACGAACCTCAGGCTAAGAGCACCAACTTCAAACAATAGGTGGTGTGGAGATGATGAAAAGTCCTCCACAGCCTCAACAGGTACCCTTTCGACTACAAGAGCCACCGAAGAGTTCTCACAAGTAGGGGGAAGGGGTGTCCTCATTGATCGTAATAGGTGAGCTTGCCTGGGCAATAGTTGGTAAGCTCACAAAAGGGGAAGAACAGATGGGGGTGACTGCAGCAACAGGGCCTCTACAATCAGTCCTCCATTTTCGACGGTGCTCCAATTGAGAACCATTTTTTTCCTCATCACTAGAAGGGTTGATGTGTACGACCCCAACAGAAGTCCTGCGCCTCTTGCGACCACTGTTTATTAAAGTATCGATATTCATGGCTTCGTTGAGCTCAGGTGAGATGCTGTCACTATCACTTGAACTACCTCCGCTACCCTGGTTGCCCCTTGCACCACTAATAACCCTAGGATCAGTAGAAATAATTAACAAATGATTACCTCCTCTAACCCTCTTCTCTCGCTCAAACTCTGGAAGGGCAAAGGGACAGAGCGTCATCCCGCAGTAATAGTAGAAGAAGTTTGTAGGCTCCTCCAAGTGCCCCGTCAGTATCATCCCCAACTAGTTGAATGAGTCATGAGGTCAAATGCTCCTCACTGGTCGCCCATCAACTACCTGTGCGACCTCCTAATTGTTGCCAACCCTCTAAACATTTGGGCTGAGATCCTTCAAACAAAATCTGAAGACATTCATTACGGCCAGAACTTCTTCCAGGGCCAATACGTGACCAACCCGTAACCTTTAAAACTGTGCGACAGCCTCATCGATGGTAAGACTTCTTTGAAAGGCACGCATATCTTCGCTAGGGGGGACCACCTATTTGGGACCCAAAGCCTTCGTCGAGTATGTTGTGTACTTGGATATATTTCATTCGTTTTAAGCGAAGATTCTTGTACTGATTTCTGATAATTGTTTGTGCCTTCCGACAATGGGAAAAATAGTAGAACCCTACGAATTCCCCTACGTTAGTCCTTTTCAGCTGATAAAAATGTTAGAAGACATAAAGCATAGGGACCTCGCTGCCTTGGCGCTGTCAAGAAAGTACACCATGGCAAGGCACCAGGAGAAACCAGAAAGTTGGCCGAGAGCAATATGATAGTCATTGAAGAGGCTACAGAAAAAAAGATACAGAGAGAGGTAGAAGCCTGCCTCCAAGACATGCAACAGAAGAAGGAAGCTATCCTCCGTTGCCTCATACACGTGGTGCGACCCTGAAAGAATGGAAAACTCGTAAGCAAAGTGGGAAGCTGGATTTCCCATACGGCTAGAGTCCACTTCATCTCATTCGACATGGAGTTACAAGTATAGGGCTTTTCAGTCACAACGACTGGAGTTAGACTAGCCGAGACGATCTGGATGTGAGCTCCTTCCATCTTCACCATATTTCGAATAAAGGAAGAAAGAAAACAGATATTGGAGTTAAAAAGCAAAAAAAAATTTGTGAGATTTACCTCGATTCTGATTTGCAAAAAAGCCAAACAATAAAGAAACCTAAAACCCCAACTATCCCTTTTAAAGGAAGATTTCTTAAACCACTCAGATAACCAAAAAAAGGGATCAACGACCTAGATACAATCAAAGAAAAATAATTCATATCTGGCCAGATGTGCACGCCCAATGTCTGGATTCATGCATGGTAAGGCAATTGTCATACACTATGGCCCAACGTCGTGCCTAGCAAGCTGCGTCTGAGATGGACCTAAGACCTGCCACTTTATAACGTCCCTTAGGCCCACTAAGGGGGGATTGAATTGTTAGGATTTGGTAATCGACAGCCCAAGTGACCGATATGATCTAGATTTCTAACCTGGATAAACCCAACCCGGAAGAAAAATGTTCGTCTGTTCTCCTGCAGGTATGTCAGCTGAGGACCTCACGAGATACTAGATGTTTGCAAAGATAGTTTACGCAAGAAGCCCGCAAGGGTAGCTCGCGTAAGCCTTACAAGAATGAGGTCGCGAGAGGAGAGCTAGCATAAGCCTTGTAGGGATGAGGTCACGAGCTATGCCAGCAAAAGGGATCGCAAGCCCTACATGGGATCCCCGCTCATGACTGGTAGGTGTGAGGTTCGCTAGAGGAGTCAGTCCCAAGATCCGAAAGGACCAAGTGCTTCGCAGGTAAGCGTCCAATAAGCCAAATGAGGCCTAGAGAATGTCAGTACCAGGGACAGGAAATGTCAGTACCATCAGTCCAAAGGCCGAGACAAAATAGTGGGCCCTATTGTAAGCTATAATAGTAGCAGTAGGAACATGTATAAATACCCCATCTGTTTCCCTTAATACGATACGAGAAAATATTACTCAACAAAATTTTTAATAGAAAAGATCAATTTGATTTTTGATCTAACGTACAAGGACTAATTTGTTCATTTTTTTTGAAAAAACGAGAAAAATACAATTTAACTCGTAATACAAGGCCTCCATGGTACTTTTGCCTAAATGTTCTCACATGTTTTATTATCTAAATTTAATCATGTTTGGATTATGATGGTATTCATTAACTTTTTTTAAAGGGAAATTTATTAATTCATTCAATGAATGAGACCATGCAATTTGGGGGGATAACAAACACCCATTGTAGGCGGTGAATGACAAGTTCAACCAACACAACAAAGGCTTCAGCCTTAACATCAATAGAACATTATAGCACATTGACAATTGGCTCTATCACAACTCAAGCACAACATATCTGGAGTGATTGCAAGCATTTAATACCACAAGGAAATTAACCCTGAATGGTTTAAAGCGATAAGCCAAAATGGGCAGAAAAATCAAGCATCCACCAAACTAAAGAGGAATGCGGCAAAACCAACTCTTAAATACCTTGCAAAAGCAAGACTACATGCATAAGCAGGACTAAATAACGTGCTACAAGAGCAAGCAAAAACTTCTAAAAGTAAAGACTTATTAAACAATGGAAAAACAAACAAAAAAAATATAAAATTTAAAACAACACGGGTCCAAATCGACTTGTGAAATCATTATTATTTTAAAATACTCTCAAAACATAAATGGAATAAGAAGCCAACGAAGAGCCACCCACTTTTCAAGAGAAATTGCTGGTGGTCGATGGAGTTTCAACGATGACAAGCGCCGGCATCTGTCCATCACAACTTATGAAGACAATAAAGATACCCACAAAATAGATTGGTAAACTAAAAAGAAAGAATTTACATGGAATGAATGAGAAAAAGAAAAAAAAAAGAGAGGGTTTGTGAAAGGGAGAAAAAGGCAAACAATAGTCAACTTTAAGGCTAATATTGCTGCTAAGCAAAATAAAAAATAACAAGCAAACAGTTTGGAGAAAAAAAAGTTTTTAGGATTTCACGTTAAAATAAAGCTACCTTGATAAACAGGAACTTTAATGTTAGATAAAATGATAAAATATTATAATTATAATAGGTAATATTTTTTCCTAGCAGTGTTACATAAAATATCATGATATTTATAATAATTTGTTTAATTAAATAACATTTTATATACTTACACAATATTATGTATAATTGGTTAATACTTTATATAATTATACAAAACATTCAAAAGTTATATTAATTTATATAATGGAGTAGGGTTTTGTGTAATTGAATAATATATGAAAAATATTTAAAGAAACTTTTAATAAATTATATAATTGAATATATAAAATGGATAGTGAACTTATTTTATAAAGTTGACCTCAAAACTTATAATAATTTTATATGAATGTTTTAACTCAAATCTAAAAAAATTTTGAAAAATATTGTAATAATTTATTTTTCAATAATGTCGAAATAGTGGTTTTGGAATCTCAATTGTGATGTTCGAGTCCGCAAATATTAGAAAGTTAGTATTAAGGTTAATTAAATTTTGGTCTCTTAGTTTTGTTAATTAGATAGTTAATTAAGTTACAATGACTAAATTGTAAAAGTAGTAAAAGTTAATCGCTATAAATTTTTATTTACTTAAGGACCAATTAAGCAATTGGACCTTTCTAAATGTGCCAAAGATATTAGTTGGAATCCACCGAATTGGTTACTTGCAATTTTGTTAATTAAACAAAGATTAATTAAGTTAATTTTAATTATTTAACATTAAACAACTATATAAGACCAAATTTAAAAGAAACAAAACAATGTTCATGTTTTTATTCTCTTCTCCACCCGAAACTAAGATGAAAGAATAGGATTTATGCTTTTCAACCTTTGGTCCTTCAATTTGGTATATATTTAAGTATTTTTCTTGTATTTTTTATGTTTTTATATTAATGTTCTAATTGTTGTTCAAGCATGAAATGTGACAAGCAATACAAACAATGTTTTATCACAAGAAACCTTGAGCTAATCAAACATGGGCTTCAAGCAACTTTCATGTCTCAACTGGTTTGTGCATGAAAACATGATCCTTTAATGTCAATAATGCCAACCTAAAAGAACTTTGATTAAAACATGCACCTGTTCTAATATCGATTCAAACAATCCATGAGACATCAATAGATAGTCAGGTTCCACAACTTGTTCTAACACACCAAAGGTTCCAACATTCTCAATTCCTTTATGCCTCTTCTTGGAAATACCTATGGAGTTTAGCTCAAAGAAACCTTTGCGAGCTTGTCTTTCAATATTGTTGGATAGTAGGTCGAGAATCCTTTTTTATCCTTAGATGTCAACAATATTTCTCCTCTCAATGGTTTACCGGGGGTTAGAAGAAAATAAATAAGTGTTTGTTGCTTCATTTATGAAATTACAAGTAAAAGGAATGGCGAGCCTCTACCACATCATTTTGAGCCCAACATATAGATATAGCATTATGATGCTTGTCATGAGAGGCATCTTCTCTTCTTGCTCATAATGACGATAGCTTTATCCTTTAGAAGGTAAAGAAATAATTTTTTGTTTGCTTCCTATAGATGACATCAATTGTTATAACAATCAAGTTATAACAAATGTATAATAGTACAACAGTGGCAGTTTTGATTATAGGGGACGTGGAGAGCTATTAAAAAAAATGTGGTTCACAACGTAGATAACGTAAAGAATCAATAAAAATGTTGGTTTAGAGGTGTTGAGGCTGTGTTTGAATAAAGTGTTTGCTATATAGGCAATGTGAAATCTTTATTGCCTTTTTGCCTTGGTGCTGAAAAAAGATATTTATAAAGGGAGGTTGGCTTAACATAAATCTTAGCCATTAAGGTTTCCACTCCATTAGTGTGAGTGGTAAATTGACGAATATCAGTAATTGAGAGTATAGTTTGAGTCAATTTAAAGAGAATAAGGGCTAGTTTAGTATTGTTTCTAGAAAGCATTTTTGGGGAGAAGTTAAAATTTTATGTTTCTATCAAAAACACTTTGGGGCCAATTTTTTAGGTTTAAAAAGTATATTTTTTCTCTAAAAAAAATCTTGTTTAGCAATGCTTTTATCTCAAAAGTATTTTTTGTTTTAAAATTTTTTCTTAGAAGCAATGCTAAATTGACCCTTAGTTTGGAGATGCAATAGATTGACAAGTGCTATTAGGTGTTAGGAACTCTTTCTCGTATATTTTTGTATAAATCCATCTCGTATAACAGTGATGTTTAGGCAAAGCATTCTCAAAATAGGAACTAACCTCTTGATGAAGTCATAAAGTTGACCTTCGCACTAAATGTGAGTATGACAATCTAACTAAATAATCTTTAATGGTGAAATTATAATAATAAAAAAATCAAACTTTGATGATAACACATTTAGCAAATAAAAATAAATGTCACTTAATTTTAAAAACAATCCCTCTTTTAAAAAACTAATCCACAAAATATTTTTTCTTTTATCTATAAAATTGGAATTCTCCCATTCGCATATATATACCTGTATCATTAATTTTATCTATAATAATTTTTATGTTATTTTTAAAGGTAATCTTTTTTTCTATCAAAATTATTATTTTCACTAATTCTAGTATATATACCTGTATGTATCACATGTATTTATTTTGTCCACATATTCCATATTGCTATAAACTCCTTTCATTAAATAAAATAGTCATCAAATTTAAGTTTTTTAACTCGTTAAAATAATCAAATCAACTAAAACTAATATTTTTGTTATTTAATTTTAAACATATTTAATAATTCATAATAAAAGATAAATGCTAATTATTTATAATGAAAACAAATTAGAAAATAATAACTAGATAAAAAAAACTCTTATTACTTCAAATCAATTCTTTTACTTTATTTCATTGAAGAGAATCAATAAAAGCATTTACCTACTTTCAACCCAATCCAAAGAAACACACTCATAGTCCCTATCACTTGTAATAACAACAAAATCATTTTTCAAAACAAACCAACTCGATTATTCATTGTATATACAATTTTCATTTTGACGAATGCAGTATGAAATTACTTACAATCACAATAGGGCTCGTTCCAGCCTTCCACTATTCAATATTCAACATGACTTATTGTACTAAAAAGCAAATAAATTGGTTCATGAGTCCATTTCATCTTCATCATCTATCTCCTCAATCTTCATCTTCTTCACTGCTTGTGCAGCATCACTTCTTCTTGTTCCGTTCGGGATTCGGATCAATACATCCGCTTTTTGCCCAGTCTCTGCATTGACTAACCCTCCATTCTTCTCAACCCGATACACTAACTCACTTCCATTCGGAGCATCGATGTAAACTGTCGAGTTCTCATCGATTTCTTCCTTCACAAGCATCCTTGATAGCTCAGTCACAACTTTCTTCTCAAGCCATCTCCTAATAGGTCTTGCACCATAAACCTATATCAAAAGTTAAAAAAAGAGAGACAATGTAACTATTCAACCATACCCTCAATGATATCTGAATATGTATAAGATATAAATGTTAATACTTACTGGATCATAACTCTCAGCAAGAATATAGTCCAATGCTGAATCTTCTACAGCCAATGCAATACCCCTTTCAGCAAGGCGGCTTGCAACATCCTTCATTTGCAATCTAGCAACTTTCCTCAATTGGTCATGTGATAGAGGGTCGAAAACGACGATCTCATCTAGCCTGTTGAGCAACTCTGGTTTAAAATGTCGCCTTACCTGTCAAACAATCAAAATCATTATGTTAATACTACTGCTTCAACAACATTATATGACAAGGGTATATGATGCCAGAAATAGGTCATTTAACTACCTCTTGCATGACTCGATCACGAGCAACTTGCATTGTACATTTCCTGCTAAGTCCTGAAAGAATATGTTCTGCTCCAAGGTTTGATGTCATGATGATCACAGTATTTCTGAAGTCCACAGTGCGGCCCTGGCCATCAGTTAACCGACCATCATCCAAGACTTGAAGTAGTGTGTTGAAAACAGAGAGGTGTGCTTTCTCAACTTCATCAAAGAGTACAACACTGTAAGGCCTCCTCCTCACTGCCTCTGTAAGCTGCCCTCCTTCCTCGTGGCCAACATACCCAGGTGGTGCCCCAATAAGTCGAGCCACTGAGTGTTGCTCCATGTACTCGGACATATCAATCCTGATCAGCAGATTCTCATCATCAAAGAGTTGTTCCGCTAGTGACTTAGCAAGCTCCGTCTTGCCAACACCGGTTGGACCCAAGAAAAGGAATGAGCCAGTTGGCTGTTGTGGCCTTCCTAATCCAGCTCTCGACCTCAAAACAGCTTCTGCAACAGCATCAACAGCCTGGTTTTGTCCCACCACTCTTTGATGCAACCTCTCTGCAAGCACAATCAACCTCTCCTTCTCATTCTGTCCAAGCCTCGTGACGGGGATGCCAGTCCAGCGGCTTACAGCCTCGGCAATGTGCTCCGGTCCAACTGTTTCGGTTAACATTATGTTCTCATCTGCTGTGCCTTCGATCTGGGCTAGTGCAGATTCCACTTCCTGAATTGCCCCATATCTCAAATCAGCAGCTCTTGCCAAATCATATCTCCTTTCAGCCTCCTGTAAAGCAAGCATGAGTTCTTCTCTCTTCTGCTTCAATCTTCGAATCTCATCAACCCTTTCTTTCTCCTTTCGATATTTCATCATCAATGGCAGAAGCTTGTCCCTTAAATCATCAAGTTCTTTCCGGACCTAAACAAAACAAAACAAAAAGTTATAGATCCAACAAAAGTAAGAACATAAACTTAATCCATCACTTTTTGAGAGTCAAAACTTACTTCAACCAGTCGAGCTTTGCTAGCCTTATCCTTCTCTTTCTCCAATGCATGAAGCTCAACTTCTAGTTGCATTCTTTTCCTTTCAAGATTATCAATTTCTTCAGGCTGACTATCAAGCTGAACTCTCACATTTGCACAAGCTTCATCAACCAAATCGATTGCTTTGTCGGGAAGATGCCGTCCTGAACCAAAATACCAATGAATATCATTTAGAACTCAGCAAAGAAATTCAAATACATGCTTTAAATAGATATCATTAACACTTGATCAAGCATCTCTAAAGAAGAAATATGGCATACCAGTAATATATCGACTTGACAGTTGGGCTGCAATCACCAAGGCACGGTCTTGAATCCTAACACCGTGATGACCCTCGTATTTTTCCTTTAATCCTCGAAGGATGCTAACGGTGTCTGGTACACTAGGCTCAGCAACATAAACCTGTTGAAACCTTCTCTCAAATGCAGCATCTTTTTCAACATACTTTCTATATTCTTCCAACGTAGTAGCACCAATGCACCTAAGTTGACCCCTAGCAAGCATAGGTTTAAAGAGGTTGGCTGCATCCATGGAACCCTCGGTTCGACCAGCGCCAAGTACTAAGTGGATTTCATCAATGAAGAGAATCACTTTCCCTTCAGCTTCCTCAACCTCTTTCAAAACCGCTTTCAATCTTTCTTCAAACTCTCCTCTATATTTCGCTCCTGCAATCAGTGCACCCATATCCAACGCAACGAGTCGAACATCGGCAAGATTACTAGGCACATCTCCCCTCACAATTCTTTGAGCCAAACCCTCTACCACAGCAGTTTTACCAACACCAGGTTCTCCAATTAGAACTGGGTTGTTTTTAGTTCTTCTAGACAGGATCCTAATGACCCTTCTAATTTCTTCATCTCGGCCTATTACAGGATCAAGCTTCCCTGCTTGCTCAACAAGGTCAGTCCCATATGATTTTAAAGCTTGAAATGTAGTGTCCCCTGATGCACTCTCCACCTTTTTCCCTTCTTTTCCTCGAAGCTTTTCGAGCTCGGATTTCACTTTTGCTGGTGTAACCCCTGCTTCTTTCAACAAATCCGTAATCTGAGAATCCTCAAGGAGGCCTAGAATCAACTGATCGACCGCCAAATGGGTATCCCCGCGAGACTTTTGGGCGGCTTGGGCGCGACGGATTGCCTTAACAAGAGAAGAACTAGCAGGGACTTGATCTGGTGGAGGTGACTGTGTTGGAAGCTTTTTCAAGGCTTGATTGAATACCCTATCCACGGATTGTGCGACCCTATCACCTCCGGAGTTGGAGATTGCTTGATAAAAGATGCCTTGGGAGTCGGATATTAAAGCAACCGCAAGATGGAGGGGAGTGAATTGGGCATGGCCATTGCTCGTTGCTAGCTCATGAGCCCCGGCAAGAGCCTCATTCGTCTTGTGAGTGAATTTATCGGGATTCATTCTCTTTACTTACTATAAAAACCTGCAAAAAAAAAAAATCCAAAAACTAAACCCATTCAGTAAATAACCAAAAGCTTTGGATCAATGTAAATTAACAAAAACTTTTTTTTTTCTTTTTTCGAATATCTAATTTTCAGAAAATGCATCTTCTTTGATTTACATTTTCAAATATCATAAAAACAAGAAAAATAATAGAAAAGAAAGAAAGAACTCATTTCATACAATTCAAAGCTTTCTAACACACAAATATAGAAACATAAAAAAGGAAGATTTTTGCTTCTTACCTGATGATAAGAAATAAACAAATTCGTCTATCCGATAGGTGAAAAACAGAGAGTTGTCTGCGTTGCTCTGTTTCTTGTTGTTAGTCTTTCTTGTCCCGGAAAAGGGAAAAAAAAAAAAAAAGCTTGCTTTGTTTGATATACGAGAATGGTGGATTGAAAAAAGTGAAGGATTACTTACATTTCGCTGGTGAAATTGCGATGGAGGAAGGAGGTGAAGACTGGGTTTTTGTTGAGGAAAGCGAAAATTCACGAAAGTTGTAGAAGTTTTTCATTAGAAACAGAAATTTCTACACTTCTTTCTTTTTTCTTTTTTAACGTCCGAGTTTGACAGATTCGTCCCCCACGTGCTTTTTTTTAATTATTAATGGTTAAAATATGCCATAGGTCCTTGTATTACTCATAAATTTTTAATTTAGTCCAGGCACTTTTATTTTCATGATTTTAGTCTCTATTTTTCAGATTTCAAAATTCAGGTCTAATTGGTAACATTGTTAATTTTTTGGTGTAAAATATTGAAATTAAAATTCACTTGATAACCATGTAACTAAAAATTTGATGTTGTAATTAATCAATTTTAAAATATTAAAAGTAGAGAAACTAAATTTATAAAAATAAAAGTATAGGGTCTTATAACATATTTTAACCTTAAAAAATAAAGATAACCCTTAAAATAACATGTGATTATTTAAAATGTTGGTTAAGTTCTGAAATATTATCAAAAACTTATTTATTTTATAAAAATAGTAAAAACACAGTATTTTTAATATTGGATATTAGTGCAAAATAATATTCCTTATTAAAACTATTGAATAAAAAATATTAACTTATTTAGTAATTCAAATATATATAACAAAATCATTATTAAAGTATTTGCAAAAACTAAAAAAGATGATATATTATAAATTATCTTGTGATAGAGCAACAACATCGTGCTATACTTCCTACATCAACTTACTACTATATAAACTCTAAAAGCTCGACAAGGTGACATGTGACTCAAGGGATATATATGAGTACACCTGCTAGTAAAGTTATATGACTCATCCCATGAATATCAATAGAACATCTATCTAAGAGTGTTTACGGTACAAATCTTTTGCATCACCCATTTTCTCTCCTATCTTTTCCATCTTCACTTTCCACCACAACTGTAACAGCTCGATTTCGACTCTAATCGGACATAGTGGTTTCGGGACCACAAGTTCGAGTCAAAAAAATATTTTAATATTATTTTGTGTGTTTATTATGTGTGAATTTAATTGTGTGAAATTTTCGTGTTTTAATTTCGTCGTTTGAGTGTCCGATTAAATAAAAGGATTAAATCGCGTAAAATAAAAAATTTAATGGTTAAATATGAAAGTATCTATTTGTTGTTGTCTTTATAATTTGGAGGATTTAAGAAGCAATTAGTCCACCATTAGATGAGTGGACGGCAATGGTCAAGAATGACTTTATAATATGTGTTATATATTATATTTTAACAAAGGTTAATTAAGTAAATTAATTATTATGGTTAATATATGTTAAATATAACAAATTTAAAACCATGTTCTTCATCTTTTTTTTTTACCGAAACTAAGAGAGAAATATAAGGGTTTAAAGTTTTGGAATATTTGGCACTTACAAAGCTTGATTAAGATCAAGAAACGAAGAAAACGGATTTGGATCAGGGGAAAACGAAAGTAATTGAATAGTCGATCGTGTCTACTGATATCCGAGGTAAGTCTACTAGCGACTAAATTAGTATATATATGTGTGTATGAATCTATATTGAATTATTGTTGATCTATAATCAAGTATATTTTGGTTGAATAGACTTGAAATATGGATAGTAATTGTGTATAAGCTATGTTCGGCTATAAGGATATATGTTTATATAAGTTTTGATAATAAATATAATGAAGAATATTACATAGATATATGTATATACATTGTTTAAATATTTAAATATATATATATATATATATATATATATGTTTATGACTTATTTGAAAATAGTTGGTGATATGGGGATTATAAATGCAAGATCAGTTTCAAAAATAAGTATATGTACAATTATGTATAATTTTAAGTTTGATAAAAGGTATGTATATTGTATATGCATAAGAAATTTCGAATGGGTGTTTCTATATGAATTGATGCATATATGTTTATATTTGAATAAGTATTTATTAAAATTCAACGCTAAGTGTTAAGTATATATTTAAATATATATGCATATAGAGATAGCATCAAATGTATACTTACAAATATATATATATATATATTTAGTTAGGTTCGAATAAGTGTATTTAGGTTAGGTTCAATAAGTGTATTTAGGTATGTAAAGTTTTGTATTAAATTTAGTTAAGTAGTAATGTATATGAATATATGTGTGCGCATACAATTTATAGATATTTGAATTGAATTGAAGATAGGATTTTATAAATTCTCTTATGTTTGAATATGATCTTTTACAATTATGTGATTACTTTAAAGAATTACTTGAGGAGTATTTCGTATATGTGAAATTGAAATTTTCAGGTTTAAAACCTAGCTGGCTTAAGGCCGGTGAAATAATTCGGACTTTAAGTCTAGCAGGCTTAAGGCCGGTGAAATAATTCGGACTTTAAGTCTAGCAGGCTAAGTGCCGGTGATCTGAATCAGGTTATAAACCTAGCAGGCTAAGTGCCGGTGATCTGAATCAGGCTATAAGCCTAGCAGGCTAAGTGCCGATGAATATGTTAAATTAAGTGATTATATGCATCTGATATATATAAATATATAAATGATTTTGGGTTATATAAAATGGATAAGTATATGAACATTTATTTATATGTATTTGATGAGCATATAAATGTTTGGATCTATGTGTTTAGTGAATAAGCACATATATTGGTTGTTATGAAAATTGTTGAATATACATGTATGCATCCGCACATGTGGATTAGAAGTATAAATGTGCATTTGGTTCATGTAGTTGATAAGTAAAAATATAAGCTTTTGACATATGAATTTGAAAGATCATAGATATGCATTCGATGAAATGCAAATGATAAGTATATTAGAAATTAGTATATGCAATTAATGATTATGTCTCAGAATTTGATTATAAGCATATAATGTTTATACATATGTTCGTTTATATGTATTTTAGATATGCTATAAACTTACTAAGCTATAAAAGCTTACTTTGATTGTTTTTGTCCAGTTGTTTTATAGATAAAAACCAAGCTGCAGACTTGGGGATCGTTAGCGAAGATCATCACTCTATCTACTATCTCGGTATTAAAACGTTTAAATTTTAACTTATGGCATGTATAGGCTAAATAATATTTTGGGAGTCATACTTTAATGTACTGTATATATATAATTAATAGCCATATGAAACTAGCTTATTTTTCTTACGGTTTAATTGAACTGAAATGTTATGTTTTGTTATAAAAGGTTAAAATAAAATTTATAATTATACATATTTGACTAATTTAACATAAATGTAAAATTCTTGAATTCTACTGAATGTCTGTGTTAAGTTGCGTTTTATCTGGTAACGCTTCGTAACCCTAATTTATCGATGTATACGGGTTAGGAGTGTTATATTTTATTGGTATCAGAGCTACGGTTTAGTCGATTCTAGGACTAACGTAGCGTGTATGAATCTAGCTATACATGCCATAATTTATACTGAGATAGTGTGATGACTTCTGACATCTAAAAATATGTTTTCGTATAGTAATGGATCCCGATCGAGCCGTAGCTGATGATGTTGAGAGTATAGCTGATGATGTTGAGAGTATAGCGTCTGCTCCCGTGCAAGGGACAGATCCCGGGGGACGCGATTTTGCCGTTTTTCCACGTTAGGTTTTTTGGGCTTTTAGGGTTTAGGGTTCAAGATTTTTTAGGTTTTTAGGTCCTGGAAGAAATAATTTCGAGTTGATGTTTCTGATAAAATAGTATAAAATCACTTCTAGCGGGATGCTATTTGAGAAGAATTTGTGAAATCGCGTCCTCGTGGACGCGCTTTTGCTACAGTAGGTCACGGAAGAAATAATTATTTTTTTGACGTTTCTGAGCAAATAGTATAAAATCGTTTCTAGCATGATGCTATTTGAGAAGAATTTGTGAAATCGCGGCCCCGTGGACGCGCTTTTGCTACAGTAGGTCATGTAAGAAATAATTTTTTTTGACGTTTCTGAGCAAATAGTATAAAATCACTTCTAGCAGGATGCTATTTGAGAAGAATTTGTGAAATCGCGCCCTCATGGACACGCTTTTGCTACAGTAGCATGTTTGGGCTGAGGCTATAAATTAGGTAGAAAATGTTCTCAGAATGCATAAGTCACAGCAGAAACAATTTAGAGAGGCTAAGAAGGTTAGAGTTTCGAATATAAGTGAACGTATTAGTGTTGTTATTTACTACGATTGTGAGATTTGCCACACCGAGAATGGTGTTGTTTTTTTGTCGGAGAATACGGTACGACTGGTTTTTAACCAGAACATAGATTTGACAGAACTTCGTAAAAGAATTAGGCGTAAAATTTTTGGAACGACACCAATAAAAGTTCTGTCTATCACGTATCGGTTTTGTTCTTCTGTTGATCCGGGGACATATGACTCGTTCGACATAAAAGGTACTTGTAGCTTGGCGGCAATGGTGCAGACTCATCTTGCTAGTGGAGTACCTTATATTGAGTTATATGTACAATTTACATTGCCAACTGATGTACTTGCGACCGGTTAGTGGTGTCAAATACGGAACAACCCATGTTCGGTAGTGGTGTCAAATGCATATCCCCGGCAAGACACTCTGTCGGTGGATGGGACATGTACGTCGGTGGCTCGACGTTTGATGCTGGAAATACGTACTGGAGAACGGCATCAAGTTCTAATGGGTGGCAATCTACATCCAATTAGGGACATTATCAAATGCCCAGAAGAAGGGATGACGTACTCCCTACGACGTCAACCAGTGAGGGGCCCTCGTACGCTGCAGATGATTGTGGGTTAGAAGATGACTTCGATGTGGATCCACCTCGAGAGCCCGGGCCGGATGGTGCAGAAGTTGGCTTATTTTCTGAACCGAAGCCTATTCTAACAGAAGCTGAAGATGCTGAAAGGAGTTCAGATGAGGAAGAAAATCCACGATTTAGAGCATACTCACCTCCAGCCCTTATGCACAATGTCGATCTGTCTGCAGATGATGAGTTAGAGTTTTTAGATTTACCACACCGGTTGTGTGATCGTACAAGTTCGGGGGTAGATTTCGGTGAACTTAAAGTTGGTAATCAGTTTACCAACAAGGATAGTTTTATTGGTGCTTTGAAACAACATAGCATAAAAAACGGCGTTAACTACCACGTCGTTAAATCAAAATCTGATAAGTTTGAGGCGAAGTGTGCGGTGCAAGACGGCACATGTTCATAGAAAATCTACGCCTCGTTAAGGAAAATGACAGGGTTGTGGGAGATAAAAAAGTACAAAGGTCCACATACATGTGCTGCAGGTGCAGTATTGACTGTATCTGAATAATACTTTTATTATGCAATGTTGCATTATTTAATGTACTCCATTTGTAGGTGTTTCACAAGATCATCCCAAAATGGATTCAACTATGTTAGCTAGCTTGATACTGCCCACGATAAAAACAGATCCTAGAACTTCAGTGCCGGTGTTAATTGCCAATATCCGTAGCCAAATAGGGTACACGCCCTCTTGCCGCAAGGCTTGGATAGCTAAGCAAAAGGCGTTGGAGAATATGCATAGTGGGTGGGACACCTCATATAATGAAATATGGCAGTGGTGTCAGGTGCTAGAGAGATACGTCCCTGGTGCCATCACAGACCTTGAAACGAAACATGCGTACTACAACGGCCGATTACTACGTAGATGCCAAGTGTTCAAATGCCTATTTTGGACCTTTAAGCAATACCGAGATGCATTTCCATACTGCAAGCCGTTGGTACAAATTGACGGTACCTTCATGTTCGGTAGGTATACTCATCGGCTATTGCTTGCAGTGGCACAGAATAGCGGTGGGAGAATTCTTCCAATTGCATTTGCAATAACACCAGGGGAGTCGTATGATGACTGGGATTTCTTTCTCTCTAGGTTAAGGAGGCATGTGTGCCCCCAACCTGATATCTGTGTTATTTTAGATCGGGGCGCCGGTATACTAGCTACATTTGATTGAGAGGGAAGCTTATGGCAGCTCACACACCATAGATATTGCCTAAGACACGTTGC
The DNA here is from genome assembly GCF_025698545.1 of Gossypium raimondii. Taxonomy (NCBI): domain Eukaryota; kingdom Viridiplantae; phylum Streptophyta; class Magnoliopsida; order Malvales; family Malvaceae; genus Gossypium; species Gossypium raimondii. The sequence continues at coordinate 33,507,301 of NC_068566.1, read as the reverse complement.
TTCGAACTACTACAGGCAATATCCATCTAAGAGCGAACGACGACAAGTGACCAACATGGGTATTTAGTCTATATCTGTGTTATTTTGTTTGTCAATTTGAATTAGTTTTATTGGTAGAAGTGGTATAAATTATTCGCTATGATCTTATATTGGCAGGGTATGAAATAAATAAAGATCGTTTTCATGAGATGTTGGCAATTTTACGATCCCAAAACAGAAAAGGTGCGAACTACCTTTGTAACATACGTTTCGAACAGTGGGCACAAGCATACGACAGTGGCCTACGATATGGCCATATGAAGTCGAAATTGGCAGAATGCATAAATTCTGTTCTTAAAGAAAAGCGTCATCTACCGATAACATCAGTTGTGCGAGAGACATATTTTCATTTGGCGGCGCTATTTCCAAAGCGAGCAGCAAGTTATGCAGGCCAGATGTAGGGAGGCCATGTATGGTGCAGTAAGGTAGTTCAAGAAATTAACAAGGCCAAGGCGAGGGCAAACACCATGCACACAGTGTGTCATGATCGAGACAATTTTTGGCTTCGCATGACACAGTTTGACAGACCGCACCAAGGTGTTGTTGGCGGGTAATATCGTGTACACTTATGAAATAGGACTTGTGACTGTGGGATGTTTGATGCACTTCGTTATCCATGCGCTCATGTTATTGCAGCTTGTCAAAAACTCCGTCTAGATCCGATGAGTTATGTGGACGAAGTGTACAAATTAGAAAATATGTACAACGTATGGAGACACGTTTTCCTATCGGTCTCAGATGAACGTAAGTGGCCACACGTATCTCTTGCTCCTTTTAAGTTGTTACCGGATAGAGAATTACGTCGCAAACCAAAGGGTCGACCTTGCTCGAGTAGAATACGTAACAATATGGATATCCGAGAAACAGCCAGTCAAACGAAGTTGTGCGGATAGTGTAGGAATCCAGGCCATACAAGTCGATCATGCCTTAATCGCAATAGTTGAATGTAATTGTAAAAAAATTAAGTTTGTGAAATTATTAATTGATAAATTGTATTAAGTCAAAAAATTGTATTAATAGTTAGTAAAATTATCAAATTATATAAAATTATTAATTGTTAGTACCAGTCAAAACATTTTTCCAAATCTAACATTATGTGAATGTAAAATTATTAAGTCAAAAAATTGTATTAATGGTTAGTAAAATTATCAAATTATGTAAAATTATTAATTGTTAGTACCAGTCAAAACATTTTTCCAAATCTAACATTACGTGAATGTAACATTGTTAACTTAGTTTAGGGTTTTTAATTAAATTAGGTTAGGGTTTTTAATTAAATTAGGTTAAGGTTAGGGTTTTAAGTTAAGGGTTTAGGGTTTTAATTAAATTAGGTTAGGGTTAGGGTTTTAATTAATTTAGATTAGGTTAGGGTGTTTAATTAAATTAGGTTAGGGTTTTTAATTAAATTAGGTTAAGGTTAGGGTTTTTAAGTTAAGGGTTTAGGGTTTTAATTAAATTAGGTTAGGGTTAGGGTTTTAATTAATTTAGGTTAGGGTTAGGGTCTTTAATTAAATTAGGTTAGGGTTTTTAAAGTTAAGGTTTAGGATTTTTAAATAAATTAGGTTAGGGTTAGGATTTTTAATTAAATTAGGTTAGGGTTAGGGTTTGTAATTAAATTAGGTTAGGGGTAGGGTTTTTAATTAATTTAGGTTAGGGTTAGGGTTTTAAATTAAATTAGGTTAGGGTTAGGGTTTGTAATTAAATTAGGTTAGGGGTAGGGTTTTTAATTAATTTATGTTAGGGTTAGGGTTTTAATTAATTTAGGTTAGGGTTAGGGTTTTAATTAAATTAGGTTAGGGTTTTTAATTAGGGTTTAGGTTAGGGTTTTGTATTAAATTAGGTTAGGGTTTTTAAAGTTAAGGTTTAGGGTTTTAAGTAAATTAGGTTACTGGTTAGGGTTTTTAATTAAATTAGGTTAGGGTTTTAATTAATTTAGGTTAGGGTTTAGGGTTAAATTAGGTTAGGGTTTTATTACATCAAATAAACTTCTATTTTATTACATCAAATAATATCAAAATAACTCGAAATTTTTTATTTTATTACATCAAATAAACTTCTATTTTATTACATCAAATAAACTTCTATTTTTACATCAAATAATATCAAAATAACTCAAATATTTCTATTTTTTACATAAAATAATATCAAAATATTCAAAATATTTGTACAAATAAATTTAAATACTGACAATCAATGTCTATGCCCGGGATTCAGGTTGCCACATGGCGGCCGTCGTGATTCTGTACCGGATTCCTCCTTTCTCTAGCTTCCGGCGGCGGTTCTTGTTCCTCCGGTGGGGATTCTGGTTCTTCCGGTTCGGCATCTGGTTGTCGGACTTGGGACGATGATCCACCTTCAGAGCATAGTGTATGTGGAGGTGTTTGCATCAGGAACGGCGACGGTGTTTGAAACCCATACGTTGGTGGGGATTGATAAAAATGAGAGCTCCCCGACGGCCCCCCTTGCGATCCCTCATGCGTCGCTGACCTATACATCGGCGGTCCGCTCGGCTTAACAGGAAATGGAGCTGAACCGGGCATTTGGCTCCATCCTGCCATAGGACTCGGGAAATGATACATATAAGGGTTAGGGTACATATAAGGGTTAAGAAACGCACCTGGCATCATCTGAAAAGGCGGTTGCGTGGGTATCATCGGTTGAACTGCTGCGTCGGGTGACTGCGTCGGTGCTCTCATTGGGCCTGGTGATTGCATGGCCACTAATGATGAACCAGGTGAATGTTTGGGTCTCGTTAAGGGGCTACCTTCATCGTCTTGTCGTTTTGGATTTAGAGGCCCGCGCCTTTCCCTTTCGACACGTATTTGCCGCTGCCTCTCCTATGGCGTCAGTAAATACGGCTTGCCATGGATTCTAAACCATGGCATGTATTCTGAAACGCATGATAACTCCTGAACGATGATTGGTTCCCGAGTAGGTAGATATTCATACCGATCTTCCCACATTTCCATGTACTCAGACCAGTATCTCGTCCAATCCATATTCAATTGCCGAAGGTCGACTTTGTGTTGATCGTCAAACACCTCAGGATCCACCGAATCGGTTGTCTACATCCAAACGTCGTAGCACTCATCTGCATGCAGTGCGGCTCCACGGTTGCGTAGTTGACCAACACGACTTTCACGTGCCAAGCTTGTGGATTTTGTAAAACTCTTCCGGATTATTGCCCAATTGCGGATCCTCGTATGGTGTCCATTGAAACTATATGAACATGATAGAAATATTAGTTATATACATAATACTAAATACTAAATACTAAATATCAATCGACTAGCGAATGTATGGAAATATCTATTTGCAATAATACTTACTTCCTCTCAATAGTTGGTCCAATAGAAGCCGTATATCTTCAAGAGGACGATGTCGAGCATAACTTGCGGATGGTTCCACCTTATTAAATAAATTTTTAGCATACTTTTATTTTTAAAAATCTACATAATAATTGTAAAATGTAATATAAAATTTACCTCGTTATGAGTGGGAATGTATATGGGTGGTTCACTCGAGGACGTAGAAATAGAAAGAGAAACCGTGCCCATGACTGCAGTAGTGACAGGCAACCTCCGATGTTTGCTCTCCTCGGTTGCGTCACCCCGCACATCTCCCGATATAATGTTGCCAAGACGGCAGACCCCCAACTCAATTCACCGGCTGCTCTAAAATCAATGAGTTTTAGTAGCCATCTTAGATGTACGCGGCTTCGTGACGTGTCGGGCATCAGATAACCTCCAATTAATTGAAGAATGTATGCCCGAGCATATCGGATTCTTTCAATTTCGGTTGAATCTTCATCCGGATCAGGGAATGTGTCATGTAACCAGCCCATCTCGACCTTACCTCCCTCAATTTTCTCCGGAATAGCGCCCAAAAGCTCGTAGCACACCGCCTCCCAATTGCTAGATTAGGCGGACCCGTGATGGGTGCCCGCCCACCAAGCAATCCCAATGCAGACTAACATCTTCTAGAGTGATAGTGCACTCTCCACATGGAAGATGGAATGTGTGCGTCTCGAGTCTCCACCTCTCGATCAACGCACTGATCAGTTTCGGGTCCAACTTGCATCCCCAGCCTACCGTCGCTACGTGCCAAAAACCCGTTTCCCGCAAGTAGTTCTCTACCAACGGTGATAGAGGAGCATGCATATTCCGGATATTGCATTCCAATACCCGATCTACAGACTTTTATAACAAATAATAAATTAATAATTATCTAAAAATGCATAAATAAAAAATTCGTAAATAATATTTAAAAATTAAATTTAACACTTGCCATTTTCATTTGTTCCACCGATATGTGATGCCTATCAAGACGAGTCAATTATCCGGCCATTGATGAAATCGTACAAATTTTTACGATTTATAAAAATATAAAAAAATTTAAAATTATTTTAAAAAGGAAATTGAGAGGAAATTGAAATTAAATATGAATTTGAGAGAATTTTGTAAGTAAATTGAGAGAATTTTGGAAGGAAATTGAGAGGAAATATGAGAGAGGATTTGTTTGTGAAAAAATAAAAGGGGTGGGGTATTTATAGTTTTTTTTTACTGTTAGGGGCAACGGTCAAATTTTAACCGTTGGGTACTTTTCACGCTGTGGGTAAAATCGCGTCACGTCGGTATGAGTTGTTGATTGAAAGCAAATCGCGTCCTTGAGGGCGCGATTTGTTGCCACGTCGAAGAACTCGCATGTTGAAGTGGACGCGATTTTGAGAAAAAAGGACAATTTCGGTAAATAATTAAATAATGTGCCCATTTCGTAATTTTTGAAAAAAGGGTTTTATTGGTAAATTACCCAAACGAGGAAATAGGTATATTTCAAAGGTCAATTTATAAATTAAACTATAAAACTATTTATATAATTAACTTGCCCCCAAATTATAGCTTTTTACCACTTATATACCTAAACTTTGGTTCATTTTCACTTTTGGTTTATTTGTTTTACTAACCAATTAAATCACGACACTTAACATTTTATTTATTTTAAATTTTATTAAGCGTGTCGTCTTTACATATTGGGACACCGGTGAACTAAAAAAAATTTAAAAAATAAAAAATACAAGGCAAATATGGCTACTAATATGAAAATACAGTTAACTAAATATAATTTTAAAGTTTTAACTTAGAGCAATTTACATAACGAAATTATAAAATCCGGTTATAGGTTTTATCGACCCGCCTCTTTACAATCTCCGAAGCCGAAGTAAAACGAAAGCGAAAAGACAGCGATCATGTGGAGAAGAGCCGTGATGGATAGCAAAGCTTGCCAATCATGGCGCCTGATAACAACAAGAGGCGCGGCTGCCGGAAATGGAAAGCACGCCTCTACGTCGCCGTCAGCGGCGGCGGCCGTTAATTCACTATTGCTCCGTTCCCTCAAAGAACACTATCTTGAAGTCTCCAAAATGAATCCCCCTCCTGTATGTTTTATTCTTCATCTCTCTAACAGTAATTTTTTTTATCTTTTTTGTTCTTCAAAAAAAATATTCTTGTTAAACCTCTGTAAAACCCTATATGGTAGGAAGTTAGGGTTTTGGATAGGTGTTCAGATGTTGATGAATATATATGTACACAAAAGTTTTTTTTTTTTGGGGGGAGGGTTTATTATTTGTATGAGATTTAGGAGGTTCTGCGAGAGTTTTATAGATACAGATATAGGTTCAGTTTAGAATTTGTACGAGTGAATGGTTGAAAATTGAAATAGATATGAGAAGTGAAGTAATGCATTTTGGTGTCCATGAAAACCAAATGTTTAATCTTAATATTGTTCTATTTTGTTTCAATTGCCCATTGGAAACAAATTTAACTACCAAATGTCGTATATACTCCATATGTTTTATGATAGAGAAATAATATCGTTCAGCACTTTTTCTGGTAATTACTTTCATTTAGATCTTAAAGTTAGCTTACTTCGACTTCTGTTTCTTTCGGGGATAAAACCAATATGGTAAAAGTCATCAATCAAAGTTTCTCTTGCTGTGGGAAATCTATTTGTTGGGTTGATTTTATGGTAAATCTAATGTGGTACATTGAAGGGACTTTCTGCTAGTGTGCATGTTCAAGCTCTCGTTGATTCTATTCTGTGTACACATGATGTTTTAATCGGCTTGTCTAATAGTGTAAATGTATAATGTTGACAGAAAGTCAACCCTCCTTCACCATTTACGATTATCAAAGGTGCACTTGATTCTAATGGCCCTGTTCTCAAGCGGACCTATGGCAAGGAGGAAATTAGCATCTTTGTGATGCGGTTAGCTAATATTATTCGTGGTGAAGGTGATGATCCTGAGGACAATGGAATTAATCAGTTATTCCTTCATGTAGATGTATCAAAACCCGGACAGGAAGACTCCTTACAGTTTCTATGCGGATTGTATCCTGATGCTCTTGGAATCCACTCCGTTTCAATGAGGCCAAAAGATGAGTCTTCAGTGGAAGTTGTGGCTCCATCTAAGTATAACGGCCCTGTTTTTCAGTGAGTCATCAACACATCATATTCAATATGCTTAAGTATTAAATTTGATTATTTGATGCGTCTTGATTGAGCTTTCCTCATAAATTGCTGTGATGATTGGTGTGTAAATGACTAAATCGTCAAGAGAGGAGTTGAAATCATGGGTGTTTTCCTCCTTGAACCTATAATCTTCCCCCATTATCTTGAAAGTGGGAGCATATATTACAATTAGGTAACCCCAGTATCCATTGTCAGTTTATCATCAAACTACTTGCTGAAAAAAATTTCAAGTTTTAGCTTGAAAATAAATTTGTAAAACTTGGGTTCCTCAAAGCAGTTTAAGTTTTAGCATATCTGTAACCAAAGAGCAGTGATGCTGCAAAAGAATGTGCAATGATGGCTTTGGTTTTGGGGGCATTTGTTTTAGGTAATGTAATATAATGTGTATAAACCTGAGGTAAGAGACAAAAGGGAGGTACATTTAAGCTGTTCTTGGATGATAAGAATTAGAGCTGTAGAATGAGAGTTAGTCTTGGGTTTTCATGTGATTAGAGCATGTTGCCTGGACTTAGATTTGAGCATTGGATACAGGTATGACTCCGACATGGATATGCTTCAAGTTTTTCTAAGTTTTTTCATGTATTTGGAGGATACTCATATCCATGTCTTAATATGTGTTGGACACAAGTGCTGAACATGGGTACTTAAGGAAAAATGAAGCGTTTGGTTAGCATATGCATGATTGGTTGTACAGTTGATTATATATTTAGATTTACCTCCAGCATCCCACCAGAGATGCATTTGGTTGTATAAATATTTGATAGGATAAAAGCTGAAACTCCAAGTAGAAGATTTCCATGAGTGGAATGGACAAAGTATTCTTATTCTCTAAAGGCTTCTAAGAAACTTCTTCAACTGTGCTTTAAACCTCTAGCCAGGCCGGATAGGCTCTTGTTCTGAATTAGATCTTCAAATTTTTACTTGAACAAGTAAAGATAACGTGTTTCTCAGGTTATTAGTTACATTACTTCATAAACGCTTCATTAGTCTTTTTTATAAACTTTGATTTGCTTAAAACTGATTTTTTTCAGCCGTGAAAATAATTTAGGTAGATACACTCTACTTTCATTATAGATGCTTTGTAGCCACTATGCAATGATAAATAAAGTTTATTTGCTTCTTATTATTTTTCTTTTGGTACAAAGCAGGATGTATCCTAGAGATAGGGGAAGAGGTCGCAGATTTTATGATTTGAATTCTAGATTTGTTGAATGTCACCTCTCATTCGGGTGACTAAATGAACTAATTGTGTTAAGCCCTCAATTCATCTTAATTTTCTTTTAGTCATCATTATATAACCCGCTGCTCATTTCTTATGTTTGCTTATTACTAAGCCATCTCTATGCATTTGGGCAGAGATCTTGATGAAAAGATGAGGGATGCATTTCATAGTTTCATAGAGGAACGAGGGGTGAATGAAAGTCTCTTTCCATTTCTACAAGCATGGCTGTATGTAAAGGATCACCGGAATTTGTTGCGTTGGTTCAAATCGGTAGGCACATTCATTACTGAAAAATAAATTTGGAGTTGATGATGCAAAGCATTGATCAAGTGATTTTATGAAATAGAGTCATCTTTCTACTTTTCAAAATGGTAGATAAAATCTTTGAGGATCAATGCATCATTCCTGCTGGTTTAGATGATGTTTTAGTTTACATATAAGATTCCTTCCTTAGCAAATGGAATTTAGCATTAAGACTCCTTCAGGCTGTCTCTTTTATGTTTCATATTGGAAGTATGGCCTGTTTTTGTGTTCAATATAAGTAAAACTTCTCATTTAATTTATTCTAATGCTTTTAAGTGCTCTTTTTGGCTCGTTTTCGTTGTTCATTTTATTTATACGAATGCATTGTCTATAAAACATGAAATTTGGGAAATGGATAAGTTTAGACACTCTTCAGCACTTGTGTGGGTAGAGATCTCTGTTTCATTACTTTGTCGAAGCAGAAACTATGCCTGCTTCAAAACCACTTCTCCTTTGGGTATAGTTAAGATTCTTTACTTTCCTCATTGGTCCAAACTTTTTACATTCATAGTTACCTGTTGTTGTTTTAAATCATTCATTAATTAAGCCACTTTTCAGTTTGTTCTCTCTGTTGCATTGTAAAGTTTGAGCAGTTCTACAATTGTTCCTTGTTTCATTCAAGTTATTTCAATACTCGATAGCATCATCTGTAATGTCTGAAACTCACTGCTTAAAACTGGCAGATGTTGCATTAGCGAAAAGAATTAAAGCTACTTTCAGTTTTTCTGCACTTTTTCAGTAATCCATTCATTAATGCGCATGTCAATTTTCTCTTTTTGGGTAAAAGAATTTGTTTGGGGGAGATTAATATTTAGTTCTGTTTGAAATTTCGGCTGGGGTTCTAATGGGGTTGCAAGGTGTTTGGGAGAAGAAGATGATCGAACATAAAAAAGAAAATTTTAAAAATTCAAAATATTATTTAAAAATTAATAACTATTCTCCAATTTTCAAGAAGGGACAAAATATTCATTAATAGTTCATATCAATGGTAGATGGTAGAAGTAGCAATTAGATTGCACTTGGGATATATTAGTTAATAAAGTAAAATTGCATACTTGTGAAGATTTTTCGGTTTTCTTAGCAATAAGATGCAACTCATGGAATAAGTAAGACATTGCAAACGGATGTGCATTGGTAATGTAATAGAGATTGACATAGGTTGAACTATGGGAGATACTTGATAATAGCAATGGATGCTTGCTCTGGAAATAAGTTTATCGTACATGACCTGCTATGAGAACTCTGCTTGGTAAAATCAATTAAGTGTATTCTGTTTTGATTCATTACGAAAACGGTCCTTCTATATACAGAAAAAATATCAGATTCCTGGTTCAACAAGGGGTTTGTGTCCTTAGTGCGGTGATTTGAATAAATAAAATTATCACATGTTGATTTAATTAATATTTGTATGTTTGTCTTCAATAATTAGAGACACAGATATATTGAAAAGCTGTGCTCTTATGTGTGTGTTGGGTATAGACCTGATTATGGGTCGGGTCAGACTAATACATATGTTTAGTTGCAACTCTACGTAAAAAATAGACTTAAAATTTTGTCCAAGCCCAACCTAGATAAAAAAAATACTGAACCTGAACCCAACTCACTTATATTAAAATTTTTTTTATATTATTTTTTATATAAAAACAAATTTAAAAAAGATGGTACATCAAATACGCTAAAAATAGGGGTGAGCAAAATTCGATTCGATTCGAAAAAATCGAAAAAAAATTCGAATTTCGAGTTAAACGAATCGAGTTAATCGAGTTATTTGAATCAACTTGAATTTTTTTTTTCGAATTTCGAGTTCGAATCGAGTTGAGTTTTCAAATTCGAATAACTCGAATAATTTGAATATCAAATTATAATATTTTACATTTTTACCCCAAACTCTCAAACTTTTTTACTTTTCCCTCAAAACTTTTACTCCTTCCCACTTTCCCCCCAAAACTTTTACTCCCTTCCCCTTCCAACCCCCCAATCTACCCAAAATCCATTTCCCACCAAAATTTTACTCTCCCATTTATTTTTTCTCAAAATTTTACTCCCAAAAATCCTCAAAACCTTTTATTTTCTCCCAAAATTTTACTCCTCCCACTTTTCCCTAAAACTTTTATTCCTTCCCATCCCACCTCCCATCTACCCCAAACCCTCCCCTCCAATTTTTTTAATATTTTCCTCTATCTATTTACTTTCCTCAAACTTTTATTCTCCAAAACTTTTATTTTTCCCTAAACTTTTACTTCTCACCTTTACCCTCAAATAAAAATCAAAATTATCCAAAAATTCACTAAACATAAATAGTAATAATTTTATTTATATCTACTATTTATATTATTAAATTAAATTTCACATTTTATATTATTTATATTATTGAATTGTTTAGTCATATTGAATATTTATATTAAAATTGAATTATTAATTATGCCATAAATATTCGTGTTAAAATTTTATATTGGTATCAATTTCACATTTTATTTTTAAAATAATTTTTATTAAAAAATCATATTTTTACATTTAATATATTTTTAATTCCAAAATACATAGTGACAATAATCTGAAGATAATTGAAACAACTAAGCAAGCAAAGAAGCTAACTAATATAAAAAAATTAATAAATAAATTATGAGGTGACGAAAGTTAATAAAATTTTTGATTAAGGTGGACAAATTTTATTACGATGGGTGACAGTGGTTACAAGGACCCAAAATTATTTTTTAAAATTTAACTTGAACAAATATATTCGATTCGATTCGATTCGAATTCCATCTCACTCGACTTGATTCGAGAAAACTTCAAATAAAGTTAGGATGATAAAATGAGATTCGAAAACTCGATTAACTCGAACATTTTCGATTCGATTCGATTCGATCGAATGCTCACCCCTAGCTAAAAACATTAAAATAAATGTTTTCCAACACTTTGAAAATATATTAAAAAAATCATTATACTTAAATAACACTACGATAGTTGCAACTTAGCAAGCAAATGTTTCTAAAATAGTAGCAAAATTAATAATAGAAAAAAAATTTCTACAATATCCAAACAATAACAACAAAATAGTAGCAATATAATAACAGAATGACAACAAAACAACATCAAAATAGTAGCACAAAATAGTGAAAAAAAACTAGGTAAATTCAGGTCGGGCTTGGGCCAAAAATCTTACTCAAGGCTCAACCCGTTTAGAAAAGGGTCTTGTTTTTTTGTCCAACCTCATTTTTCGAGTCTATATTTTTGCTCAAGCTCTCATACTTTTCGGACGAGCCTTCGGGCCTAGGCGGGTGGCCTAACCCATAATCAAGTCTAGTAGGGTACATTACTTATGCATGACATGAGTCCACTCACAATAATGGAATCATAACTCAAATTGAAAAAAAAAAAGTCATATTAAAATCTTGTTGGCAATATTACTAAAGTCCGTGTTTGAACACATAAATATATACTTAAAAACCATTTCAAGTCAAAATAATAGAAAAGAATATACTTGATTTTGTAATTTACTTGTTTAAGGCTTTAAATTTATTGTTTTGGATTTATTTAAAATTTTGTAATTTAATATTTTTATATTTTTTATAAATTTTTGGAGTTTTTTGAATTTCTTAAATATTATTTTGATTTTTGTAGCTTTTAGAGAGATTAGTTTGTTCAATTTTTTAATTTGACTAGAACCTAATAGGTATTTACACTCATTTGTTTTTCAATTTATTTAGGTTTTCGAGCTGTAAATATTCAACTTGACTCGAACTCGAAAAACTATTTTACTTATTCAAGTTCATTATAAAAATTGAAAAACTCGAAATTTTAAAAAATTCTCAAGTCAAATTGAGTTTTGCTCAGCTCTATGACTGATTCGACCACTAATCTGGTTATTACAACATTGGTTTTTAAAACATATTAGATCCAAACTAGTCCATTGAGTAGGTACACACATGTTTACAATCCTATTAACATTTTTTTTTAAATGCTCATATCAAATATGAACAAACATTCAACGGTAAATTGACGGCTAGTGTAACGATTCAATTTTTAGTGGTATTAAAAAACGCAGTTTTAGGACCCCATTTACGTAAATCGAATCCGTAAATATAAAATAGGAATATTTACAAAGTTAATATAAAAATATAATGAAGTTCGATTAAGTAATTTAACTGAGAAGTTTGTTAATTAAAGCTCAGGGACTAAATTGTAAAAATACAATTACTATTGAGTTTTAATTGAGAAAAGACTTAGGAACCTAGATAGTAATTATTCAAAGGACTAAAATAGTAATTAAATCATTTTTTGTTATAGTTAGTGGACTGTGATGATGATGGCCATTTAAATTAAGGTACAAACAAGTTTAATATAATTATAATTAACTAAAATTAATCTAAATTTAATTGAGGTATAAATGGAAAAATAAGCAGAAAGAGAGATAGAAAACTCATCATCTTCTTTCCCAAGTCGTCCAAGTTAAAAGAAAAATAAAAGAAGAAAACCTTACGCTATCCAAGCATTCGGTCAAGCAAATTCATAAGGTAACTAAGCTAAATTCATGTATTTTTTATAGATTTATGATTATGGGAGGATCATGAGTCAATTTATTCAATTGTTAAGCTTTTAGCAAGTGGTCATTGCTAAGAAATTGATGAATTAGGCTTGAATTTGATAGATATTAAGCTTAGGTTATGATAAGGATTAAATTGTAAAACTTAATAAGCTTGATAGTTAACTTTGTAACGTTAGGGACCAAATTGAATAAACTAAAAACATTTATGAAATTTATGCTAGGAATAGAAAGTATAGGGTCCCTAATGAAAGAATGTGAAATCAAATTTTGATCTGATGCTAAATATTGAAAGATATGCATATCCCGAGTAGAGGGACTAAATTGAAAAAATGTAAAATATGCTTGCCTTTATATTTTAATGTGAATTGGAGGAAAATTGATATATTTTATTTGTTGTATTATCGTACATAGCTAGAGACGATGTCGGGCCGACGAAAGGGAAAGGAAATGCGAGAGTCACTGATGAGTAACTACGATTCGGTTTATACTTTTATGATTTGAGTTCAATATGTTATTATTACATATATGCTTATATACGTATGTGTGAATGTTGCCAATCTATTTGTTGAGGTAAGTGTATTACTGTCACGTGATTTGGTTAATACTTAATGATATAGAATGTCGAGAAATTGGACTGAATTGAATATGATAGAAAAGAGTATGATATAATTGATATATAATATGTGATATGAATATGGTATGAACCATGCTATGTGATATTGGACATAAATGAATTGATTATTAAATGAGATTATGATATTTGAATTGTGTGGTATCAAAAATACAGTTTCAAAATTCCATTTTCGTTAATCGAGTTCGTAAATATTAAATATAGATATGTATGAAGATAATATAAGAATGTATTGAAGATTGGTCAAGCAATTTTTTCAATTAAATAGTCAATTTAGGCTTAGGGACTAAATTGTACAAGTCCAATCACTATAGGTTTTTAATAGTCAATATTGATTAGCCAAATGTCCAAAATGGTAATAAAAACATTTATGAATAAGTATTGGTGGATGATGATGGCATATTTCGGGTGAGTTTGGATGGGCGGTGCGTTTACCTACGGTTAGTGTAAAAACAGCGGTGGCGGTGAGATTAGATACTGTAGCAACACTGTAGCATGAGACAAAAAGTAGGCTAAACGCACTGCACCGCACTCAATCGCCCATCCAAACCCACCCTTCATTATATGTGATTAAATGATAATTAAACTAATGAAAACATGATCAAACTAATTAATCTAAGTTAATTAAAGTATAAAAGTTAAAAATAATGGAGCATTCACCATCTTTCTTCATCTTTCAACCATCCACCATTGCTAAAGCCAAAGAAAAACCCTTCAACCTTTGAAAAACATTTAGGTACAAATTGGGTATGTAATTCAAGTTATTTTCTTATAATTTTTATAAATTTGAGGTCACGAAAGCTTGATTTAGCTAGCCCATTTATCAATTTTTAAAACGGTCAAAGTTTTAGAAAGTTGGCATTGTTAACTTATTAAAGAATTAGGCTTGAAATTGATAGATTCTAAGCTTGAATTAGAAAAGGACTAGATTGTAAAGTTATATTTGTCTTATTAGTTAACTTTGTTATATTAGAGACCAGTTTGAATAAATGTGAAAGTTGTGATGAAATTATGTGAGAAATAGAAAACAGAAGGTCCTTAATGATATTATAATACATGTGTATTGTATTTGATGTGTGCGAAGTAACAAATCAAGGATAAGCCTCATTGAGTAAAGATAGAGGCAAGCAAAAGCTTACCTAGGTTCGACAACAAGCAGTGAAATAGTGGAGGTGAGTGGTTCATGAGTGCTGCAATTAAGCACCAATTCGCGTGATAAGGGGAGCTTAGGTAATCTAAACACTTCTCCTAAGTTCCTATAGTAAGTGTTTCTGTTTATGTAAGCTATGATAACATGCGAACTATACCATGTGAGCTTTGTTATGATTATGTGAACTGTGTTTTATTTATGCGAGCTATGTTATTGTGCAATTTATGCTATATGTGAACCATTATATGCGAGCTATGCTATATGTGAATCATGTTGCATACGAGCTATGTGTATACGAACTATGTGTAATGCGAGTTATACACTGTAAACTGTGTTCTTTTGCGAGTTCTACTAAACTGCGAGCTATATTAATTGCGAACTATGAATGTGTTAAACGTGATATGTTGGTGTTGTGAACCGTTAAAACAGTTGGATATCATTGGCATGCCATAGGATTGTGAGTACTCACCTTTATTGCTGTGATAGGGCATTGTGGCTCGAAGATAGTGTTGGAGAGACAAGGGAATGTAGAGCTTAGCTCCATTCACTGAAGATAGCGTGGTGTGTTTGAAGAGTGTTAGCACTCGTACTACACTTATTGGAGATAGCGCAGGACTTTTTTGGTTATTTAATGTGTTTGGAGATTTGTTTATTCAATGCATATGATTTATAATTATATTTCACTGTCACAAATTGCCAGTATATCAGTATAATGCGTTATGAGTATTATATATATTATACTAAATACATGCTTCTAAGTTACAATTTGCTATTAGGTTTCCTAAAGGTTATGCAAACCGCTTATTTACATGTTATGACCATATGAGAATGTATGCGAACTATTTAATATCATGTGTTCAATTGTGGTTTATTGTGAGCACTCACTGAGCTTCAATAAGCTCACGCTCCTTATATGTACTTTGTAAAAAATAGCTCACGGGAAAAGTGGCAAAGTGAACATTCCAAGTGACCCACTGCAAGGCAATTTTTTTAGTATGTTGACGTGTTTTTCAACCCAAATAACGAAAGCAATGTGGGACTATTCCAATGGATTAGATTAGATTTAGATTTAGATTTTAAATAAATTTGATAGGTTGTAAATGGACATTACAGATTGTTTAAATTTTTTTTGAACTTTTATAAATTGTTGGATGGATGTTTGACTGCTTAAATTGTGAAGGCGTGATAGCTTGTACGTTTCATTGTTTGACTAACACGTAAATTGATACGGAATGATGTAGATGAATGCGGAAAAGGATCGTAAAGTTCGTTCAAGTCGCGGATTTGACTTAAGGCTCTAGACATTCAAAAAGAAACTTGGATTCTGACACAACTTGAAATGTAAACGAAACCAATTCAGATAAGAAATAAAGAGAACAATTAAAAATAAATAAATAAGATGAATAAAATAGAAAAATGAAATAAGATATTATAATAATAAAGAAGAAAATAAACTCAATAGATGGAAAAGATGAAACGTGGCGTGTAGAAGTCTTAAGAAGCCTTGGAAACAAAAAGAATCCACAACTCCCTTCAAGCGACTCTAATTTTCTCTCTAAAAAAGAAAACTTGGAAAGAA
This sequence comes from Gossypium raimondii, assembly GCF_025698545.1. Lineage (NCBI taxonomy): Eukaryota > Viridiplantae > Streptophyta > Magnoliopsida > Malvales > Malvaceae > Gossypium > Gossypium raimondii. Next base: position 33,491,300 of record NC_068566.1, on the reverse strand, counting down.
AAAGTTTTAAAATGATCCTTACAGTCTTAAAAGATTGTTAAATTTATTCTAAAAGAAAACTTAAGAGAAATTCTTGAAAGAAAAACTCAAAGAGAATTTATTAACTCAAAAGAGAAGTTGAATAATAATGAATTGAATGAGTTGTGTACAATGAAAATGCCTATATATAAGCTAGCTAAATAAATCTAAATAAAACTCTTAAGTATACTAGAACTCTAATTAATCTAAACAAGAAGTAGTTTTAAACTAAATTTTCTTGTTGACATAAAACTCTAAATAACTTAAACTACTTAATAATTGTTAAAATTCGGAATAATAAAATAATAAGAGCTGATAAATACAATATTGGGCTCATATATAATAAATTTTAAGCCTATAATCTGAACCCAATATGATTTAAAATCGAATTAAAATCCTGAAACTCGTAATTCTCATCATAATCCCGTCTAGAAATTCTACTCACGTAGTCTTCACTAAAACAGTCATAACTTGAGCTCCAAACCCAAAATCGAGTGATTCAAAGTGTGTTTTGAAGCTAAAAGATAGATCATCGAAAGCCATGAAGACATCTCAACGCAGAAATGCCTGGATCCCATCCAAAAAGTCGTCGCAAGTATGCTGATTTCTCAAACTTGAAAATTGACATATTCGGTGAATAAAATTTAATAAATTTCACCCCATCCGTGCATATATCATAAATGCAGTTGGAAGAGCTCGTCGAACATTGAGGTAAGTCCCAAATTGTTTAAGTATGTTTGAAACAATCTAATGCTTGGTATGCATGAGAGATAAATTTTGACTTGTTGCGTGAAATTATTGATGCATGCGAATTGTCTAATTGATGAATGAATGAGTAGGCAAAACATGTTAGGGGTTGTAAGAGTAAAGGTTTTGTAAAATGATAAAGGGTTGTCATGTAGAAACATTAAATAAGTTGTAAAGTAAAAATGAATATGCGAGGGATAAAGTTTGCCAGTATAGGGTTAGCGTGAGAAAATGAGGTTCGTGGATAGACTGTACACGAGACAAGCTGCCAATTATATGTTCAATGGATTGTTTTATTAAAAAAGCTTCGCATGTTTTCTTCCTAATTGGTGTTCGCAAAACGGACTTCAGTAGGGTTCGCCAAATGCCATCTGCAAAGTGGCATGTGAAAGGTTAGAGTTCACAAGGTGCGAACCTTGCCAACCTACGAGCCTGAAAACGTTAGACATTAGGAGCTCGCATGAACTAAATTGTTTTACATTATGTGTATTTCACATTGTCTGTTGCCTTATGTGTTGGTTAACTCTACGAAGAGTCAAGTGAACTCGATTGATGCATGCGAAGTATGTTTGTGAAAGTATTGTATGTCTAAAGAATGTCCATTAAATATGTGATAATTTTAATTAGAGAAGTACGATTTTAGGATTTTTTATACAATGATTAATTATTTGTGAGGTGTGATTGGTGATCATTGATTGGAGAGTCACTTCGGTGACTAATGTGACGTTTGAAATTCGCGTCGGACTATCCCGGTCGAGTTTGGGTTGCCACATATATAATTAGGGCTTAAATAATTTGTAATTAAGTTTTGACTTTTTCATCTATTAAATACAATATTATTTAGTCATTGGGTCATTTCATTATAGTACCATGATTAAGCTCTCCCTTACTATATACCATTACAAAAACTACTTAATCAAGTGCTCATCCAATGACCTTATCATATATGTGTTACTTTCATAGTATATCTTTAATCTCTTTAAATTCGTTCACCCAATATGATTCTAGTTTATCTCATGGTAACCATTACATCTTCCTTCATGAAAAAGTTGATTACTAATACATAGTAATTAAATCATTCGTCCTAAACAAATGACACATGACCACGTTACTTTTCCATCGATCATGTAATGTCAATGAGAGGATATCATTTACCCTTTATTGGGCTATTAATTTTGCTATTGTAGGTGAAATTATGTCATGTAGAAGTCGTATACCCAAAGTACTAGCTTTTGACTCTATTACCAATTGAACTTGGGTTTTCAATATATCAAATTATATGAGTCGCACACACATAGTCCATTACTTACTCAAGATTGAGATAAGCCACGCTAAGAACGCACAAGTGAATAAATCTATAAATGAATCTGGGATTTATTCTACTTGGTTCTTGTTCGATGTATTGTCATTATGATCCAGCCACATAACGCAACTTAATATTAGTTAAACGTTAGATAGTCAGTGAGCTAATATTTTCTTTATATTTTGCTTCGCGTGCAAAACCCGTTGAGGATATAATACACAAGATATTAATGTGAATGATAGAATTTTTATTAAATCAAAATTTTCAAAAAGTTACAAGTGTATTTGATGATTTAACTACACTAAGGACACTAGATCCCTACATACATTTTACGAGTTTTATTATGAATTTCTTCCCTCTCCTTTACAAAAAAAAGAAGGTGTTAGTCTCATTATTTTAATTTGTTAGAATTTAATCCTAAAAGAAAATAGAGAAGTTAGACTAGCTATTGGTAAAATCATGAACTCAAATTGCAGATTTTTAATAAATTATTACATATAAATTATTGAATTAATACTTATTTTTAAGTTAATGATTTAGCAACAAAGTTAAAGGGTGTTATCGAGTTGGATTAACTGCTCAGTTTTGTAAAGTACAAGAAAGTGAGAAATAAATTTCGACAAATTAAAGTAGAGGGATACAATTTGCGGTTAGACCAAGTTTATGAATCAATTTAGAGTCTGAATAAAATTTTGAGGACTTTTGATGGAATTAACCTTAACGAAAAAAAGTATTAAAGCTTTTATGAAAATCAGACGGCCAAAACATAAACATCTTCAAGCGTGGGCGGCACTGATTGTTCTCCACGTGTCCGAACCCTCAGATTCGTTTTTCCAAACCTTACCTTCGGATCCGAGCCTCATTTTTGCTCTTCTCTTCGTTGAAATTTTTTCACTATTTCTCTCTCTCTCCGAGCTAATTTAATTTCTCTCTCTAAAATCGCATTTCGGATTCGAACCCTAACTCTTTTTTCCCCAAAAAATTTGACACTCTTCATGGATCGTTTTTTCAAGCTCCATTTCAAAGGCTTCTCTATGTCACTGTAAGTTCACATCTCATCTTTCTTTCTCTACGAACCCTAATGTCTTTTTTTTTGTTTCTCCTACAATTTTTTTTTTGTTTAAGTTTTGAGACGCTTAATTTATGCCTGGGCTCTGATGTTCTAGGGTTGGGAGCGGTAATGTTATTTGTAGTGCCATTTTATTTAGGTTGGAAATTGCTTGATGTCGTCTTGATATTTATGGTATTGATTAAAAATGTGAGATTTATGTGTAATTTGTTAGTTTTACACCTGTTTGGTTGCCGAGAAAATGGAGGATACCGGGACCTTTATCCTGAGGAATTGCAAACTTCAATTAAGCAAAAGCTATAGTAGTTCTTTTATTCCTGCTCTTTGGAAGGTTATAAGCTTTCATGCTAAGTTTTGGTTTTCTTCTTTAATTTCGTTCCTACATTTCTAATTACTTATGGATTAGCGTTTTCACTTCACTTGTGGTTGGTGCTTTGGTTTCTTTAACTCTTTTCTTTTTGTTATTCCCATTTTTGCAAATGGGAGGTCGCCTATTTTATTTTATTTTTCACTTGGTTTTAAATTACTAGGTTTTTGCTGTCCTTATCTATTTATCTGGTTTGTTGGCAACGTCTCATACGGTAAATTGCCTTAATTAAGTTTCACCAATAGGAAGTTCGTGTTTCATGTAAATGAGGACTCTACATAATTGACAAGAAAACTAAGAAAAACAATCATTAGATTTCTCTAGTTAGATAATAAGACACTTTAAATATTAGGTTCCAGTTCAACAGCTTGCCACATATGATGAATTCATAGTAAACTCCTGTAGATAGATTTACCATCAATATGCTATGGAGCGTGGAATTTCTTATAGGGCATTCGGGAGTGTGTATAAGAACAATTTATAGCCACAATTTCTTCCCATTTTTCTTGGTTGGGTTAATATATTGTAATTTGCATTGAGAATGCAAGGGACCATGACTGAATGAAAATATGAATGGCAGTGAAAATATTTGTGAAGTTTTTTGGAGGATGTCAATGGCAGTACAAACACTTGTAGTAGTTTAGTAGAGGAGGATGTCAAGCTTCATTAGAGGGTTTAGGGTTTTGTATTAGAATTTTATGCTTGATTGCAGAAAGACTGAGTTTTTATACAAAAAGGTTATGTGGTTATTCACATGGGTGCCTTCTTTGTGGATAATGCATGGTTATTCACTTTTGTGGGTGAGGTTTCTTTACTTTGGTTCTTCTTGCTTGCCTTGTAGTCTTTATTCGGTTGCCAAAATGTTTTGTTTTGATAGGAACTTATGATAGTTTCATGCTAGCTCTTCATACTTAGGTTGAAGCATAGCTGTTCTAGGTATTTAGGTTCTTAGCTTGAGTCAAGGAGTTGAAAGTTCATCTCACCATCAAGAAACTACTCTTTAATAGCTAGTAAATGTTTTAGCTTTTGTCCCTTTATTTTTTTCAAGAACTGGATTCTCTTTTGTAATTGCTAAGGTGAAAGCCATTGTGAATCTATGCCGTCACCTCGTAACCTCCAAGAGTTGCGTAGTCTGCCGGGGCAGCGCTGCCTTTGAGCTCAAAAGCTGAAGCTTAATGTCTATCCTTTTCCTGTCAAGCTGTGAACTTTGTTCTGAGGCCATAAATCCATCAAAAGTTATGTATATAACCACTTCAGTTGTGCACATTGTTCGTTGTTCATTGGAAGTTTTTATTTTTATTTTTTTCCTGGGGGAACATAGTTAACTAGAAATTATTATGTTTATGGTTCTTCATCCACCAATGCATAAAATGTTCCTTTTTTCCATTCTTATATGAAATGGAAAATTTATTAGCAACAGGTCGACATGGCGTGTTTCATCATGCTCAAACATGAGCTACCTATGGAGGCTAGATATTAGAAACCTTAAAGAGTTAGCTGGGGCGTAAAGTTAAGTCCTTGAAGAAAATTTTCTAAACGTGTAGATAGGCTTCAATAATGAAAGCTTGGTGATTGAAAGTTGTTGGTGATTTTTTCCTACCTGTCTATTCTGTATCTAAATATGAGTGGTGACAGACATTGCATGGGGGATCGAAATGCACCGTTGCCTTTGGGAATGGTAAGGCAGTTAAGTCAAAATTTTTAGAGGGTTTGGGGATGATCCATGGAATGTAATTTCAAAAGATAACTACCCAAAGAAAGAACCTTCTTAAACTACATTATCTGGATGCACTGTTCATTCCTTGTCCATTCCTTTTGTGGAGTAATAGAAAGTCCTTCTTAAACTATAATTTCATTGCTCAAGAACCAATAGATGTAAATTTGTAGAAATGATAGAAAGTCCTTGTCCATTCCTTTTGTGGAGTAAAATTGGTTGCATTAGGTGAAAGGTTTTTTACTTTGTTACAAGTATCATGATATGTTGTACCCTAGAAGATGTATTGAAGCATATTAGTTTTTTGGGCTATGCTGTTATTTTATTTGTTTCTTGATGCTGTTTTTTTTTACTTGTTACCACACTTTCCCTACAGACGAAGAAAGAATGGTGGGACAATTCTCATTATGGGATAGATGATTTAATTTCTGTTTCCATGAGATCATATATTTGATTTTATGCATGCAGGATAAGGTTGAGTTTTGAAACATGGCTATTGGGGTCAATGTTTAAATGTTAAAGAAGAGGTTTGTTTCTAGTTACAAATTGGATTTAGAGAAGGATTCATATGATTGTGTGCTTGGTATGGAGTTGCAGGCATGCAAATCTTTAACTTGATTCTTATTCCTTGTAGGCACTAATTTTCTTCTCACAAAGCTTTAGCCGTTGTGTTTTTGGCTTTGGATTATCTATGCCTGGCAACGAAGTTGGAGATAGGATCCATAATTTCCTTGGAGGAGAGAGTTTGTCTCAGGGCCAGCATCACTCACACGTCTTTGATGGTACCTGGTCTGGCTTAAATAACAATCAGTGGGTTGGAAGCCAGAGACAAGTTGGCGGACCTCTTGTTTCCGGTTTGAAGAATTTCAGTTTACATCAATTAGGTAATAATCAAGATATCTTGATCGTTTAGTTTCTGCTTGCTTTTGTTGCAACAGTTTCCATGATGTGATTACAGTGCATTGTTATTACATGCTTCTATACCACTGTTTAGCTGACGTGACTATATTTTTTGACATTAGCTGATGCTGACAGAGGACAAAGTGGTCAGTCTTCAAGCCTGCAGCATGGCCTGAACTTTACACAGTCAGGTCTGAGGCCTGAAGGTGTCAGAAGTCAATCTCAAAATCAATCATCAAATGTAAATGGCTATATGCAAGGGCATCAGGCTTTCCAGACAAGGCAGAATGAAACCAACTTTTTGGGAGTGGATACAGCATCTCGGGGCCCTGATCTTCATAAGAAAAATCCAATGAGATTGGACGCTGCTGAATCGCCAGTAAATTATGATTTTTTGGGCGGGCAACAGCAAATTAATGGACAGCATCATGGCATGATCCAGCCTTTGCCGAGGCAACAAGCAGAGAGGACTGACATGCAGCTGTTACAGCAACATGCCATGCTTAAGAAAATGCAAGAATTACAGAGGCAGCAACTTCCAAACTCACAGTTTCAGCAACCAGAAGCAAGGCAGTTGAGTTCTGTGAATCAGGTTTCCTCTGTTGTAAAACAGGGATCAGATAGTGTTTTTCTTGCTCCAATAAATGGTGTTCCTGTCCATAATGCTTCGAATTATTCGTGGCAGACAGAGAACGTGAACGTAAATGTAAATGCAAATTGGCTGCAGGATGGTGCCACTCCAGCCATGCAAGGATCCTCTAGTGGATTTTTGTTTTCCCCTGAGCAAGGCCAGGTGCATTTGATGGGTTTGGTTCCTCGACAGGTTGATCAGTCATTTTATGGGATCTCTACTAGTGGTCCAATAGTAGATCAATATCAATATTCTTCTGTCCAAATGGATGAGCCTTTAATGCAGCAGGTGCAAGCCAGAAGTAATTCCTTTCCAGGTAATCAGTATGCTATGTTCCAAGATCAAGTTAGCTTGCAAGATGGGTCTTTGGTTTCTGGACAGGGCGACCAGGGTAAAAATGTCTTTGGTGCTGCAGCTGGTCAAGGTTTAAATAATGGATTTCTTTCAGAAAATTTGCAGCAAACGACTATCCTACCCAAAAATGCAGTGATGCAGGAATCTAGTGGGAAGCAAGGACAACCTGGTCCCTCAGAAACATCCCTCAGGAAGTCATCGATTCAGGCTGACCCCCCTCAGGCTGTGGCTACCCTAGATCCGACTGAAGAAAAGATATTGTTTGGTTCAGATGACAGTGTGTGGGATATGTTTGGAAAGAGTGCCAATATGGGCTCAGTTTTGGATGGTATGGACTCTTCTGGGGCATTTCCTTCACTGCAAAGTGGAAGTTGGAGTGCTCTTATGCAGTCTGCTGTGGCAGAAACCTCTAGTAACGATATTGGGATACAGGAAGAGTGGAGTGGTTTAGGCATGCAGCATAACGAACCTCCAAGTGGTAACATGCCTTCATCAATTGTCAACTATGGCAGCAAACAGGAATCTGCTTGGGCTGATAACAAGTTTCCGCCTGCCTCAACACTGAACTCTAAACCTTCTCCCATGTCTCAGAGATTTGTTAAAGAGTTAACAGAAGACAGTAGCAAACGGCTAGATTGCAGTTCTTTACGAAAGCACGTAGCTGAAAGTGCTGAATTCTTAGGAAATGCTTCTCACTCTCCCGGTATGCAAGTTACTGCAAACAGTATTTCAGGTCACCAACAAGGATTGGCCATACATAGTCCTCATTGTCAGCCACAGAATGAACCAAATGGTTGGAACTCCATTGATTCTGCATCACATAGTGTTGGTACCACATCAAAAAGTCAGGATATTCAAAGGTCCTTGCAACCTTCTCAGAGTAGTGATCAGAGAGGTGCTATGTATAAGGAGAGAGGTCATAGTTCTGGTTTTGATCTTACAAATATTAAATCAGGGAATGTGAATTCTGGCTTGGGAAGCCTACAGGTGAATGGGGAAGCCTCTGATCTGGATAATTTTGCTGAAATTACAGATAAAAGAACCACAAGGGTCACCAAGGAAAGCAGCCAACTTCCAAACAGTCGTAATCTTCATCTCTGGAAAAGTGTTGATTCTCAAGTTAACCGTGGACTAAGCAGGGTTCCAGTAGAATATCAGCAAATTCAGGAAAGGAGCCCTGAAAATTTGGATTCATCTGGAAATCATTGCTTGGACAAGGGAGCATCTGGAGTAAATGTTTCAGGGGATCTCAATGTCAAAGAAACTTCTAATGACAGTTTTTGCTCCAACTTACCACAATATACTACCACTGGTGGTATGAGAGACAATGTTTGGCTGGATGTAAATGATTTACGAGGAGGAAAACAGAAGTCATCTGCTCATATTAGTCATAAACCTTCTGTGACCCGTAAGTTTCAGTATCATCCTATGGGGGATTTAGATGTTGAGATCGAACCTTCTTATGGAACTAAAAGTGTTGCACATTCACGAGCAACATCCCAACATGTTTCTCAAGGATTGAAGGGTCATGACAAGGGATACTCTGGGCAGTCACAATTAACTGGTCATGCTGGTGGAGAGGCTACAGAAGTTGAGAAGGTTATTTTATTTGTTTGGTCATATAAGTAAATAGTGTGCAATTTGCCTACTCTTTTCTCTGTCTTTACCCGTGATGAACTTTCCTTTATCTTTTTGGAATAACTTAGCCTTTGGAAGACTAAATAGTTGTATATTAACTTTCTTTTTCTGTATGTTAGGGTTGTTTTCCTGGCCTTAAAGTAGACAAGATACCCTCAAAAAGTTCAAATCCTGGTTCTGCACCTGACAGATCTTTTGGTGGTTTTGTGCCAAACAAGACATCTCCAACAAGGTAGTTCAACTGTTGCACTTCTCAATTTTTTAGCTTGACCTGAATTCATAGCTTTTCTTCCGACCAAAACAAAGAAAGGAATTCCTGGCGCTTTTTTTTGTTGATGTAAACTTGGCTATTAAAAATTCCTTTTGCTGATAAAAAAAAAGAAAAGAAAAAGGCTTTTGGGTTGTTAAAAGTATTGAATAAAAACTTAGCGTCATTGTATTAATATTTGAAATCTAATTTTGATTTGGTAACCTTGAACATCTGCTTTCCTTGTATTATTTTTGTGCTGGTTTACTTGTTTACATTCTATTGAGCTGTGAATCTTCTCAATGTTTGCAGTCAAAATATACTGGAGCTTTTTCAAAAGGCTGATCCGCCAAAGGAGCATGGTACTGCAACACGCTTAAGCTCTTCTGAACACAATCAATCATCTGAAATGCCTGATGCAGAAACTTCTAATGGATCAGTGGATCAGTTTCAGCATAATAGGCCTATTGCTTCTCAAGGTTTTGGTTTACAACTAGGGCCCCCATCCCAAAAGTTTACTATTCCAGATCGTGCAATTTCATTGCAGAGTTTCCCTCAAGGAGTTAATTCTCTAAATTTAGTTCACGGCTCTTCTGAGATAGGAAGGAAAGGTCATACATGGTTGGATACTATTGCTTCTGTTCAGTCCTCAACTCATGGAGCATCCCATGGAGATAGGAGTAATGTTTCAAGTGTCTCTGGTCAAACCAGCAACAAAGCCTCACAAAATACTATGGAGGCCAGTGTTTCTGCAGGTTTTACCTCTTACAATCCTCATTCAAAAAGTCATCTCCAAAGCCAGCACGTCAGTAGTGTTGGCAGTCAAGGAACACCAAAGGAATATGTCAATGCACCTTTTGGTGTTTTGGCATCTCAGATGAAGCGGACTGATGATTCTTCTGTGATAGTTCAAGCTAGTCAAGGAAGGAAATCAGCACCTTGCATGCCCAAAACTGCTCCCGGTGAGAATCTTGCTTCTTCAGAGGCTTCTTGGCCTAGTAGTAGCAACAAAAACAATGCAAGGGATCCAGGCCAGCATTTTCCAGTCTTGGAGGCTTCTTTACCTTCTACTACATCTGAATCTTCACAAGGTGCTTTTACAAAAAATATGCCTAATTTACATGCAAGTGTCTCAGCCCCACAACATCTATTAGGAGCTCAGAGTGCTCTGGCCTCACAAAATTTGTTTAAGCCTAATCATCAGTCAAATATTAAGTCCGAAGCATCTCATCCTGGATCAAAAAAGCTAGATGATCAAATTGCCCAGGTAGTAGGTAGTGGTCGATCTGAGTTCCCTGCAGACTGTGCTAAACCACAAAGCTTTGTTGGAGAAAAGCAACCTGCAAACGACCAGCAGGTATTGCGAGAGAACGATGCCAGCCAAAATCTTGCAGCCATGCAAAGAGATATTGAAGCTTTTGGCCGTTCTTTAAGACCGAATAATGCTGCAAACCAGAATAATTTATTGTTGCATCAGGTGCAGGCCTTGGAAAACGTAGAGATTGATCCGAGTTATAGGAGTGTCAAAAGATTTAAAGGTCCAGACTCTGGTTTGGATGCTCAGCTGGTTGGTTCCCATGGTCAGGAGGAACGATCTTATGGATCCGGTACTGTGATGAGAGATGCTGCAGTTAATTTTTCATCAGATCCTTCTGGAAATTCTAAGATGCCAAGCTTTTCATCGAACACTGGAGATGACAATGAAAGACAGTTATCTTCTAGTGATATGCTGGCATCTTATCAGAATGATTCCCAGGATTTCCCCAATGCTAATAATCCAGCTGCTGTTCTCAAGGGTGAACACTCTCAGATCAGTCCCCAGATGGCTCCGTCTTGGTTTGATCGGTATGGGATGTTCAAAAATGGGCAAATGATGCCTGTATACGATGCTCGGAAAATTGCCATGATGAAGGCTACAGAAAAAATATTTACTGTTGGTAGACCTCCTGACAGCTTGCATCCTCTTCATTCAAGTGAGCAGGTTAATGCTGCTGCTGCTGCTAGTCAGTTGGATAATGCCCAGCAAAGCTCAAACCTGTTGCCCGTAGCAAGTGATCATTTCTCCCCCCACTCTCAGTGTCCTGGTGTCACAAATCAGAGTTTGGTTGTTGTGAGAGCAAAGAAGCGTAAAAGTATGACATTTGAGCTTCTATCATGGCATAGAGAAGTGACACAAGGTTCTCAAAAGCCTCAGAACATCAGGTATTTGAGATGTGTTCAATTTGATGTAATTACTTTTAACAGTATCTATGTGAATGACCACAAGCACTAAAACATTTCCAATTATAAATTGCTAATATGAAAAAATTAGTTTCTCTCTTTTTCTCGCTGTCATTGTGTTTTTCTTTTCCACTTTTGGAATTATGTTGAAATTTTTTTGTTGACCACAGTGTGGCAGAAGCAGAATGGGCGCATGCAGCGAATCGCTTGATCGAGAAGGTGTCTTTGGTGTTCAACTGTCTTTTATTTTGTGTTATTCCTTGGAGTCTCTGGCCGTTCTCATCTCAAGGACATTGATCTAAATTGCAGGTTGAAGATGAACCTGAAACAATTGAAGAATGGTCACCAGTGCTTAGAACGAGAAGAAGGCTTATATTGACAACACAGCTTATGCAACAACTACTTCGTGCTCCTCCAAGAGTAGTTTTTTCTACAGATGCTAGCGAAAACCAAGAGACTGTGGCCTATTTTGTTGCCAGATCAGTTTTAGGGGATGCATGTTGCACATCATATGTCCCTGAAAGTGATACAGCTGATCCTCCTGACGGTGGATGCATGTAAGAACATGTTAATTTTATTTGAAATATTTGAATACTGTTTTTACCAGCTCTCATTTGAGGGCATTATTGTTTGTCATATCAACTATCTTTGTAATGATTCTTTTGTTGTTAATTTGCTGTTAGCCTCTCTGAAAAGCTTAAGGAGGAGAAAAATGAGTCCATCTTAAAGGCTGCAGAAGAGATTATTGTCAGGACAAAGAAGCTGGAGAATTATTTGCAGAGGTAAGTCGCATCTAGTTTTTACCAATCTTATATGCATAATATCTCTTCTGTTAATCTTTTGCAACACTGATATTAATATGAACCCTTCATGTTGTTTACTAAGCTTGACGTTAAATGTTGTGGTCAGAACTTCTCAGACCACCCATTAAATTTAATTATATTGTTGTCTCACGCGGAAGGGTTTACTTGTCACATCCATGGATGGCATTAGTTGTCCCTTTTTTCTTATACTCGTAGTTTCTCCAGCACAGGCTCAATTGTCCGTTGGATTTTAGATTAAGAAGCATTCTGCCTTTTGAAAAGTCTGGGCTGATACGGATTTCTAATTTATCATATGATTATATGTTCCCATTTCTATTAAAACCACAGGAGCTGATTTTGTAGTGGAGGCAGAGGATGCAAACTGCTATTACTTTGCCATTGAGTATTTTATTTGACTTTGTAGGAGGGATGCATCATTTCATATACTATACAGAGGCTTTTATTCTTATTTTTCTTTGATTTGCATTTTGTTGGAAGATCTTAGTTGGGTCTAGACTGAACCTCTATTCATTTGTTTTAGATTTTTAGTTCGTTTGGTTGACCGATATTGGCCCCATTATTTGTTTTACCCTAAGCTCTTGTTTTATCCTGACTCGGGTGTCACGGTCTGTGTCTAATAGTAGTGTGTTTGTTTTTTACCTCACGTTTTTTCATATATTTGAATGATTGTACCCCCATTTTCCATTTTCAAATTGTGGGCAAAGCTATTTGTCGAAAACTAAGAAGTTCGGTAACATCTAACATATGGTTTTCTAATGTTTCGTCTTTGTCATGCAGTCTGGACAAGAGAGCCTCAATCTTGGACTTAAGAATAGAATGTCAGGATCTAGAGAAGGTTTCTGTCATCAATCGTTTTGCCAAGTTCCATAGCCGGGGGCAAGGTGACGGGGCTGAAACCTCGTCATCTTATGCAATTGCTAGTTCTCACAAATTCTTCCCCCAGAGATATGTTACTGCACTACCAATGCCCAGGAATCTCCCCGATAGGGTACAATGTCATTCACTTTGATCAGTAGCTAATTGATTTTCCCCTCGTTTTCGGCCAACCGGTTCTTGCCGCACCACCTTCATCAAACTTAAATATTTCACCACACAAATGGAAACGTAGGAGAAGAATGTGTGGTTTTAAACCAAGGAAGGCTCATAGAATCTCTTCACTGGTGCATGATTTTTGAGAAATTAATATATAAGTTGGTCAGTGAGTGTAGGCCATTGGTGCCTCTTGATTTTTGGGTGAATTGGGGGAGAATAGAAGAGCTTTGTTTCTGATAATTCAACATATAGAAAGCTGAATATTCAGGTAATTAAAGTGTAATTTATTAAAAGCCTTTTGGCCTTCCCATAATAGCTGTCTCATCTTTTGTTCTCTTTCAGACAGGCAGTGGAAGGGGTTGGGGCTTAGGGAATTGGTTGGCGATGTTTACAGTATAAAATGTTCCAAAGCCTTCAATCAGCTATTATCCTTTTATATCGGGATTCAAAGGTGAGTGTAAGATGTTGGTATATGTTATTACCACTATATTTTTTGATATATATATATATATATATTTAAGGTTATAACGTGAATATTTTTTTAAAAATAGTTTAAAAGTTCGGATAGCATAAATCAATGAATTTTAAGGCTCTCTAATATCTGGGAATTCCTTTTTCAATTTGAGTAGTCTAGAATCTGACATTTCTTCTTAATATGATGTCACTCTAACATGCCAGTCTTAAAATAAAAATATATATATAAATAATTTTTTATATAATAACATATTAGTCATTCAATTTTGTGGTGTTAATATAATTAAATAAAAATATATCCTTTCTCTATTGTCTCTCCCCTCCCTAACCACCACACCTATCAGTCAATTTCTGGTGAACGTGTCATGTTATTAGTTTTAAATTTTATTTATATGATATATTTAGTTATTTATATAACAATTTTTATAACAACTGTCAATCTATATTATATAATAACATTTACTCAATTGGCACGGGCATGGTTGCCAATATAAGAGGATTTGAGTTTGAATAATTTGAAGTGTATTATCCTTCTATTTATAGGTTGGGGGAGACTAGATAATTCGAAGTATTGTGTCAAAAAGAACAGATATGATCAAAATTTATAATGAGATTATTCAAAAACATATATAGCATTTTATAGGAATAACAAAATTAATTTATAACATCTATTTATAGAAGTTCTAGTATTTGGTTAGAAATTTTAAAGTTTGAGAATAATCAGTTAAATGTTTAAGAAACTTGTCCAAGAATTTTCGCAAGTTTAATTCATCTAAAATCACGTTATATTAATTTTATATAAAATAGTTTAAAAATAAAAATAAACTAATAATAATACAACTTATTTTGGGCTATTTTTGAAGTAATTTAAATTAATTCATTAATTACGAAAATGATTTAAGGGAAAATATTATATATGTAAATGATTTAAAGTCTACAGTTATCGCATGTGCTGCTTGACACACTAGTGACACCACTTTCCAATGATATCTAATTATTGGTTTTTAAAAAAAATAATTTTTGGGTGCTATCATTGTTTCAAGCTGCACAAGCATGTATTTTTAGAAATACCCATGGAAAAATAAAAAAAATTAATTTATTAATAGATGTCGGTGTATCAGGCAATATTGGAAAAAAAATTAAAAAGTATTAATTTTTTTTGTGCTATCGGCATGTTAGACAACATCGGTGTCGAGGAAAAAAAATTTTAAAGGGTGTCGCTAGTGGGTCAGGTAGTATTGGAGAGTAAAAAAAATGATTTTTTTTATGTGCCGTCGATATGTTAGGTGGTATTGGTATATATTTTGAAGAAGTCAACGAGAAGGAAATCTCTTCTTTAGTATCGAAATCGGCATGAAAGGTCATTGTAAATGGTGACATTGATGGTTATTGAGTACCGTTTTCATTGAGAAAAGGAAAAGAAATAAAATAAAATAAAATAAACAAAATGACAAGAAACAAAGAAAGAAAGAAAAAGCATAATAAAAAGGAAAGTTATGTAAACTTAATGAGAATTAAATGATAATTTGAAAAAAACATAGAAGCATTAATTTTGAGACGTAAATTTAAAGGAAAAGATATTTAATGAGAATTAAATGAAAATTTTAATGTTAGTGACAACTTTTAAGAAAATACTTAATGGGAAATTAAATGCAAAATTTAAAGTTGGTGATAATTTAAAATATATATATATTTAATGAGAATATTTAATGGTAAAATAAAATGGAATTTTAAAGCTGATGACAACTTTTAAAAAGAATATTTAAAGGAAAAAAGTATTTAATGGAAATTAAATGTTGACAGTTAATTTTCACTATATTTATTTTAAAGTTGGTGAGAATTTTTAAAAAAAGTATTTAAAGAAAAACAATATTATTATATGAATCTCTCAAATTTTAATTTAAAATAAGTTAAATTACTAAAATAGTCACTTTTGTTTCCCTCGGATTACATTTTAGCCACTTATGTTTGAAATGTTACGTTTTATTCATTTACGTTATCGTGTTGTAATATTTTAGTTACTGAGTGTTAATTTTCGTTAACGGCGTAACGGTAAGCTGACGTGGCACGTTAAATCATCATTTCAAATGAAAATTTAGGTTAAATTATACAATTGGTACTTATATTTTTTTTTTCATTTTGAGCAATTTAATTTTTTTTTCTTTTACGTTAAAAGAGATAGAGAAGGGTGTAACACCTCAAACTCGGCCTAGACGTTAAGATCGAGTCTGAAGGGTTACATTAACGTTATTAGGAATACCAACTTTTATGAACATAGTTAAAGACCATCTAACATATTATAAGCATTCATAAAAACCTAGTCGATAATTCAACAATCTTAGAATGTCATAATACGAAGAAAATACTAAAATTACTGATAATATAAAAAGGGTGATATAGCTGAATGACCGAGCTTTCGTTACGCCGACTTGATCAAGATTGTGAGTTACTTGAAATTCAGACAACAGACAAGGATGAGTTGATAACTTCATGTGCAAAACAAACATGAAGTCAAATAGAATTATCAATATAACAGTGATTTCCCAAACTTGTTTTCAAAATCCGAACCAAAGGATATTCAGTATGGTATTAGCAAATCAAATGAAGACAAAACAATTCAGGATTAGAATCAGTACAGAATAGATACATATGTAGTTTTCCTACCCCATCCGCTACACACCATTTCCGACCAATCCAACACACCATTAAAGGGTTTTAATACTCATCCAGCTCTACACACCACGTAGTGTCGGTACGACATGTTCGACATGATTGCAGACTAGTTGCTAGGTCAGGTTGTTATAAAACACTAGATTCAGATATAGTCTGTGGCTTGGCCACTGAACCAGAATAGATCACTTCCTCCTTTACACATTTCCTATACCATGCAGATGTAAATTACAGATGTCAGACATTAAGAATGTACACATGGTGCTCGGGTACAGTTCATATTTAGATAGTACAGGTCAATACTATTACAATTATAACATTCAATATACATTTAGATACTCAACTATTTAGTCTTGGATCATTAGATAGCAACTTATACGGTTCAATTCAGATCATACGAAAACTATACAAGGCCTGTACGGATCCACACGCCCTAGAACATGCCCGTGTGTTTCACACGGCCTAGTACATGCTCGTGTCCTCTGGCCGTGTGGTCCTTTTTGCGCACTTAGTGAGTCACATGGCTTGGGAACAAGCTTGTGTCCCTGGACCGTATGTCTCTAAGTTGTGAATCAGTGAGTTACACGACCTAGGCACATGCCCGTGTGTCTCTAAATTGTGAATCAGTGAGTTATACTGTAATGACCTAAATTCAAGGTTATCGGAACAGTTGTTTCGGGACCACAAATCTGATGAGGAAAATTTTATTTTTTTATATTTTTATGGTCTATGATTTTACAAAATGATTTCGTGAAAATTTCGTTCGAAAATTTCGACGTTTGGGCACTCAATTTAGTCAAAAGGACTAAATTGTAAAAAGTGCAAAAGTTGAGTTCTACATGTTAGAGGTGTCCAATTGTTATTAAACTTTAAATTGGAGGTCCTTATATGGTAATTAGACCATTGGTTAATTTGGTAGAGAAAAATGAACATAAGATAAGTGAAATAGGAAATTTTTAAGTTAGGGGCAATTTGGTAATCTAGTAAAGGGAAAAAGATGGCCAAAAATATCATCTTCTTCATAGTGAACGAAATCAGAAAGGGGGAAGCCATATTTAGGGTTTTTAAAGGTTCCAATCTTCATAGTAAGTGATTCTAAGCCCCGTTTTTAATGTTCTTTACGTTTTTGAGATCCCGGTAGCTTAATTTAGCTTATTCTAGCAATAATTTAACCTAGGGTTTATATTTGGAAAAATATCCATAGGTGAAAAGTGTTTATTTTGATGTTTTATTATAGAATATGAAGCTAGAAATTATGTTAAATAACTTTTGCTAGTCGATTTTAAGCGAAAACGAGTAAAACCCCAAAATCGGTAAAATACCTAATGTTCATAAATACATGTTAGAGTGGGAATTTGATGTTTCTATAGAAGGGAAAAATGTTCATCATGTTATAAAACATAATAATAAGAGATGAAGTTTAATTTCTAAGCCTTGGGGCAAAAATGTAATTATGTAAAGGTTTAGGGGCAAAATCGTAATTTTGACAAAGTTAGAGTCGAGGGCTGTTTTGATGAATGTGTGTATTAAATAAGTTAAATTTGATATTTTAGATCAAGAAGAACGAAACTCGAGGTTAGACAAAGGGAAGAATAAAGTTGAAGACTAAGTTGGTGAATTGGACTATATTTGATACCGAGGTAAGTTTACGGTAAATAAATACAATATTTCAATAATTATTATTAATATTTTTATTTTCCAGCAATTATGCATTTATTTTATGAATTTATTTAATGTTGACTCAAGTATGAGATGATGGAGAATCGGTGTTAAAAAGTCTCGTTGAAACATGAGGAATGTATCAGATACAAATGTCATGACATTTGGGTAGAGAGATCCCATGTAAGACCATGTCTGGGACATGATGTTGGCACCGAGATGAGAGGTCCCATGTAAGACCATGTTTGGGACATGGCGTTGGCACCGAGATGAGAGGTCCCATGTAAGATCATGTCTGGGACATGGCGTTGGCACCGAGATGAGAGGTCCCTCGTAAGACCATGTCTGGGACATGGCATGAGCACCGATATGAGAACATCCCATGTAAGACCATGTTTGGGACATGACTTTGGCATGTTATGATCAGAAGAGACCCAAGTATCCTTATTATTCCAATGTGGCTCAACGGGCTAGTAAACGAATCATATACATGAAAGTTCAGTTAAAAGCAAAAATGACAAGCTTAGATGAGTTATAAGAGTTAAGAATTTATTAAATTAATAATTGATATTCAACGATGCAACAAGAGAAGAGTAAGTAATTCACACAAGTATACTAAGTAAACAAGCAAGAGAACTAGAATGAGATTAACTAAAGAGTAAACTAGAGATATAGACACTTGAGTTTAATTATTTGTGTTTAATGTTGTTATTTATTTGCTAGTAAACTTACTAAGCTTTATGCTTACTTATTTTATTTCTCTTTCTCTTATAGTATTGCAAAGCTACTTCAAGGATCCTAAAGAAGTCGGAGATCGTCCACACTATCAACCACAACTGCTCGGTATTTTATGATGAAACACGTTTGAGTTATGGCATGTATAGGGATTTAGTTATTTTGCATGTTTGTAATTATGATTTTGCTAAAGAATGGTGTGTAAGTATTTGATGATGAATGATTATTAAAATGGTTAAGTATGAAGGTGTTTGTTGTTATAAGAGTCTAGGTGATAAATTATGCATGGAAATCATGAAAGGGGTAAAATTTTGCAAAGAAACAGAACTAGGCAGCACAATGACGTGACTTTGAAAAATCACCTAGGATAGTATATAATGACTTAGAAGGTGAATGATATATATATTGAAATCTTATTGAGTCTATTTTCATGGAAAATTAACGATTTAATAAAAGGAATTTTATATTTTGAGATATGTGAATTTTAGTGAGACAGGGTCAGATCTGTTTTTGGAGTCCCCTATTCTGAGTTTAGAAAATCATTAAAAAATGTACAAAAATGGTTATTAGTTGTAGTTTATATTTCTAGATTCCTTATTGAGTCTATTTTCTTTATAAACAAGTAAGAACTTCATATGAAAATCCTACAGTGAGAAAACTTATTTTTAGTGGCAAGAGGTCAGGACAGTTAAGTGGTGAAACAGGGGAGACTTTAACTAATAAAATGTACTAATTGGCTGAACCAAAAATTCTAAAAATTTTATGGTAGGAAGATATATGAGTATAGTTTCAGGAAAAATTTACGGAATTAAATTTCGAGTCCCGTAGCTCGAGTTATAATCAATTTAGTAACTGCTACGCGGTTGAACAGATTTGTTGTAAATAGTGAAATTAATTTTCAAAACAAGTTTTTATGCTCCGAATTAGTAAGATAAGCAAAATAATGCCTCGTGCTCGACTCCGACAACGGTATCGGGTAAGGGGTGTTACATACACGTCCTGGCACACGGCCGTATGACGTCGACAATCATGTTTTTTTAGCGTCCAAAATTCGCTAAAATCGGGTTTTCAGTATGCACCTAATAACGTGTTGACATGGGAACAGCGTAGAGAAATCCCGAAACCTAATTTCCATCCAACAACCAATCAAGCAACTAAATTGATGAAAATCACAAACATTAATACTCAAACAATTATGTCAAGAACCTCGACGCGAAACTTCCAACAAACGAACACTTACCAAAAAATTGACAGAACTAATACGAAACAACACGCGAAGGACCACTTTCTTCAATATTCATGCCTAAAGGGAAGAGATCAACGACAGGTTAACAGAGAATTCGAGTGAAACAGTTAGAGAAATCTCAATTTAAATACACAAACGGAAACCAACAGAACTTCGCAGAAACACAAGACTTAACGATAGAACTTACACAGAGATCTTCTAACAACGCATTGAACAACTTAGGGCCCTCAATTATTTCCGACAACCACTCGCCAAACACAGTCAAAAAGAAAAAATCAAAAGAAAGAAGAAAAATGTAAAAGAAAAGAAAAGAGAGGAAAAAGAAAAAGAAAAAACGTTTTAGAATCTAATTTAACTTCCAACAGATTTCTAACATTTAGCTAAATTTTTGTAATACCAACGCCAAGACTTAAACACAACACCAGAGAGTAGACAAGTTCTTAACTAGTGAACTAATAGGCTCATTCTTGACACAAATTAGTAAGGAAATAAACTTAAATCAAAGGCTCAAGAGTAGAGGTTAATTTTAAACAAAAGAGCAAAACTTCCTAAAAACTTGGCTTGAACCCCTAACCTCAAACACATACACAGCACATAGCCACAAATACAAAAATTTAATTACAATATAATACGGCAATTAAACATTCAAAATTTTGGGGTATTACAAAGGGAGGAAAATAGAGGGAGAAGTAGAAGAGAATGGAAAAAAAACAAAGAAAAAAAAGAAAAATTTAAAAGAACATAAAAGAAAAAAAATTACTCAAAACGAAAAAAAATGGGGGCCGATTATATAATTTAACCTAAAATATTTGTTTGAAATGATGATTGAACGTGCCACATCAACTTACCATTACACTGTTAATGACAATTAACGGCTCAGTGACTAAAATATTACAACAAGTCAATGTAAGTGACTAAAACGTAACATTTCAAACATAAGTGACTAAAATGTAACCTGATGGAAATAAAAGTGACTATTTTAACAATTTACCCTTTAAAATATTAAGTTGTCTTTCATATCTCTTTTCCTTTCCCATGTTTTATTTTTCTCTCATGTATCATTTTTTCTATTTCAATAGTTTCTTTTAGTTTTTTTTTCTGTTTCATCGGAGGCACCCAAAAATCATATATATATTTTAAAAATTATCGTTGTTGCCTGACACACCTGCGATACTTATTAAAAAAAATATTTTTTTCCTCTTTTTTTATTCACTGTGAATATCAATATTTTTCACGTGTATTTCAAAAAATACATACTAATGTTGTCTGACACAATGGTGACACTCAAAAAAAATATTATTTTTTAAAAGTCGATGATTGAGCCATCATTAGGGGCGGTGCTGTTGGTGTGTCAGGCGGCACCGATGGTCATTGTGGACTTTAGGTCACTTACATATGTAATTTTTTTTTCTTAGGTTATTTTTGTAATTAATGAATTAATTTGGATTATTTTAGAAAAAGCCATTATTTTTGTGAAGTGAGTTTTTAATTGAGTTGTTCCGACTGAGTTTAAAATAATAGAGTAACGTTTGAAGCGCAAAACCTTAGCCAGAAAAAAAAATAAAAATGGAGGCAGCGAGAACTGTTAAGGACGTTTCTCCCCATGAGTTCGTGAAGGCCTATGCAGCCCATCTCAAGCGCTCCGGCAAGGGTTTTTTTTTTTTTTTTTACAAATTCATCCCTTTCTTTCTTTAATCTTTACTTTGAGTTTGTAGATTTCGCTGCTTTCTTTCTTGTTTTAGTGTTTTCTTCTTTAATTCAAATTTCCCTCTTTTTTTTTTATTTAATTGGAAGAGTCTTCTGATTATGGGAAATTTGTATTATTAAAAAGATGATCATTGTATAAAATTTTCAAGAAAGGAGCCTAAAGCAAGTAAATTTGAAGTAAAGCTTGAACAGCTTGCTCTCTCATATATATATATAATTTGTAATGTGTTCCTTTTTAGCATTTACGTAATTTTTCGAGAAATTTAAAGAACATGAAGGAATAAGGATTTACTTCATTGATAGCAGTTCATTCCTCATATTCCCTTTCTGCTTTGTTTTTTGATAGATTGAGCTTCCTCCATGGACTGATATTGTCAAGGGTGGTAAACTAAAGGAGCTTCCTCCATACGACCCTGATTGGTACTATATTAGAGCTGGTATGTAGATATCTCGCTCCATAATCCCTTTACCGTGTGATATACTGTTAAAAGCACTAAAGGATACAGTGCAACTATATTCTCATATGTCATTGTTGTCCATGACTTTGTAGCTTCGATGGCGAGGAAAATCTACTTGAGAGGAGGTCTTGGTGTTGGTGCCTTCAGGAGGATATATGGAGGTGCCAAGAGAAATGGCAGCCGTCCACGTCATTTCTGCAAGAGCAGTGGCTCTATTGCTCGTCATATTCTCCAGCAATTGCAAAACGTGAACATCATTGATCTTGATACCAAGGGGTGAGTATTTTTAGTGTATGATTCTTGGGTTTAGGGTTTGTCATTGCTATTAGCTCAAGTCCTCTGAATGTATCAAGCTGATTGATTCTTCATGCTATTAATAGTGCAAGGATTGGTAAAGACATCCTTTTGACTGTAATCTGTTTACTAGGCTGGGATGCTGCAATTATCTTGTCTACTTTAGTGTAAGAGACATTATTGCATCGAAGCATGTGTGCATGAAAATGGCTTGTGACTTGTGATGTTCTCAGGACTGTTGCTAGAAAATCTTTGAAAATCGAATTTATGACCTTTAGGATTATAGCAGAACTAGCTCTTAAAAATTTGAGTATTGATATTTTATTTAACCAGGCAAGATTTTCCTTTCATTAATCTCTTCAGATCATAAAATGTATATTTTCAAAAGATTTAGTTACTGTATAGCAGATACTAGTATGGAGAACACCTCTATGTTGCTTCCATTTTCCATTTTTCTTCAACAACCTGTATCCAACACATATTTGGACATGGACATGGACATTGGATATAGCCTTTTCAAATCTCTCCAAATAATTTGATGTACTCATCTATGAGACATTCCACATTCGACTGCCACACCCGGGTCTGAGTAACGTAGGAAAAGCTTATTTATATCATGTGTCATCCTGTTTTGTTTATATTTGCATATAATCAACATTCTTTCAAATGTCATATAAACTAAAATCATATCCCTGTGTATCAGTGGTCGGAAAATCACATCAAACGGCCAACGGGATCTTGATCAGGTTGTTGGAAGGATTGCGGTTGCCCCTTGAAAAATTAAGTAAATAATTTTCTATGGCTAGAAATTAGTTTTTGTTTGAAAGAAAAAGGTTTCAGGAGGTAGTGTTAAATCAGTTATCTCGTTGGTCTGTATGTCATGTTTTCATTCTCTTCTCTCTATTTTATTTTATTTTATTTCTCTTAACCTCCATTGTGCTGCTTGTTTCTTGACTTATGACTTAAAATAGGTGTATTCGAAATTGACTAATTTCAAGCTTGCTTTGACTTTATAGGATTAAAAAAAAATCGAATTCAGGGATGGGTTGGGTTGATTTTTTCATTGAAAATTTTAAGGTTGGATTTGGGAAAGTTTAGGTAAAATTTCTCTCCCTTGTTAAATTGTTTACTAAAATATTTCTTTTAAATTTATAATCATATTTTTAAACAATAATTTTAATTTGATAAGCTTTTATAACATATTTTTAATTTTATAAATATTTTTCCAGTAGTTTTGTACTTAATTTGATCAGTTTTAGTTTATATATTCTTTGAATTGGGCAAATTTAGCTCTAGTAATTTTCAAAATTTGGAACTTTAGTCTCGCCAAATGATAGTAGTTAAATCCTTTTGGAGTTTTATTTTGCTATTAGTATTATATTATGCATAAAGTTGTAGATTTAATCTATATTCTCCAAATTTCAAAATTTTAATTTTGACAATAGTTAAATCTATTAATTGATTTTTTAGAATAATAGGTGAAGATAATAAACCGATATGACATTACATTATCATCATATGTTTTTACGTCAAATTTTAAAAGCAAGAGAACTTAATGAATTTAATAAATACTATTTACTAAAATTTTAAAATTCTAAGATGCTTAAAATAATCTAATTAGAATTTAATCAATTCTTAATATTATTTATTTCCATAAATTCTAGAACTATCCTCATAATAAAAACCAAAAAATAAGAAGAGAAAATAAAATTTTCCACCTCACCCACCATAAAATGCCACGTGTTAGTTTTGCATAAGCTAACCGATCAAATTGCGATTCGCCAAACGCTTATAAAATATGAACCCCATAATAGACAAAGGGGGATCCTACATATACGCCCTTTTTCTATTCCATTAGCTCGAGTGGCCCTCCCCGTAATTATCACCAGATACGTGTCCTTTTTTTGGCTATTTCAATTTTCCGACATATCTGATCTGTTACGGAAAAACAAGGTAACACTATCTTTTTACCCTTTTTTTGTCATTAACAAAATCCCCAATTTCGATCTCCATCGTTTCTCAATTGATTTGATATCTCTTTTTAATTATAAAATCAACTTAGGATTTCCATTAATTTTCTTCATTCTCTGCCGACCTATCCGATTTTATTTTATTTTTCTTCTCGTTTCTAAGATCCGTTAATAAGGTTAATTTTTCCTTATCGATCTGTATATTTCGATTATGTCTTTTCTGGGGTTGGAGCTTTCTGGATCTGGATTCCGGTTTGATTAAAATTAGTTTTCAAAAACAAAATTTTGAGGTTAATCGATTTCTAGGTTTCGGTTCATTAAAAGGTTGTTTGATCTATAGATCTGTTAACCTTTTGGGTTGAATTTGTTGGGAATTGATGTTTCGTCTGTGAATCAGCCTCAAATTTATAGATTTCCTTAACAATTTCTAGATCTAGGGTTAGGTTCTATTGGGAATTGGGGCTTTTGTTGTTTTTCGTTTAATTGACTGAGGGAAAGTTAATTCGCATCTGATATCATGATCTTAATCCCTTTATTGTTCGCTAATTAACACATAATTTCCAAATTGTTACCCGACCGATCATTTGGAGGAAGGACATATTTCTGAGGTATTAAAATAAAACTTTTTCGTCTAATTTCCAAATAAAAAATATTATTTGTAAATTTAAAATTTTTTAGAAAATGGTAATTCTTTTAATAAGCCAAGTCAGTACCAGGACATGATACCCTGATTGACACACCTCTCACATGATAGTAAATAATAATATTAATAAATGAATTATAACAATAACGACCTTTTTTTCTTCACTTTTTCCATGAATTGATACATGAACATGTGAGCTTTTTAATGAACTTCGTAATCTTTAGTGTTCTGTCATCTACAATACAACAGTAAATAAATTATGGCCATTTTAGCTTAGTGTTTGTTTTTCCATGTGTGAAATGTCATCGTTGGATGCCTGCTATATATCATTTGATAGTTAATCATGACATTCGTTTACTGTATCCAATTCTAATGTGGTTTGAGTCCTCATTTATTTATGTCTTAAGTAAGTTATTGGGATTTGACTTCGAGGATGCAGGGATTTATCCTAGTGCATTTTGTTGTCATTGTAGAATAGCTTATTTTAATGAGCATAATCTGATATTTGCATTTATTGCTCAGTTCCCTTTATTATATAGCTTATTTTGTTGACTTGTTCTTGTGGCTGTTGTCATTTTTGTCATCGTTCAATATGTCTTTGATGTTGTTACTTCCTGGTTCGAGTTACAGTTGAGTAAACTCTTTTGCTTTATTTGATCGATTCGACTTTGTGGTGCAGTTCAACATGGTACATAAGCGGCCTTTTATCGAGGATGTATTTGAGGTTTCATGCAAGCAACCAAGACAAGCAGAACATAGTAATCAATGGGTTTTATCTTCTGAACCCCTTTTTCCTGAAGACGCTGCCCCGTTTTCTAATGCTTCAGGTACAGAATTTCTAGCGTGTAATAAACTACACATGGTTCATGTAGGCTGCTATGTGGGCATGTTAATGTGACATTTATTTTTGGCATTGT
The DNA here is from genome assembly GCF_025698545.1 of Gossypium raimondii. NCBI lineage: Eukaryota > Viridiplantae > Streptophyta > Magnoliopsida > Malvales > Malvaceae > Gossypium > Gossypium raimondii. The sequence continues at coordinate 33,465,463 of NC_068566.1, read as the reverse complement.
ATCTATATTGTAACTGATGATGTAAATAGTAATTGGGACCAATATTAAACATGTATCTATGTTATGAATCCTGATCCACCTTCTTGAATGAATCCTTTTTAGCACCTAAAATCAGGTGATTATTCAATCTTTAGTCATAGCCCTTTGTATTTTAGTTATTTTCAGGTGCTTATTTCTTGTGCCTGGATCAAAGTTCACTGTCTGAGTCACTCTTGAGTCCATTTTCATGTGTTCTGTGTTTTTACCATTTGAGAACACTGATTTTTTGAATAGCAACAAACTATCAGATGATTCAGTAGCGAATATGTCGATTTGTTGTCCCCCTCTTCTCAATTATTTCTTACTGCATTATAATGTCTAATGGGTAAAGGTGAGGGCAGATTCACAAATGTTAACACCAAGTGCGATGAAAAGCTTGCAAATGCCATTGATACTGAACACCAAGGAAATCCTGAGGATTTAGAAGCCAATATTCCTGGCTGCATTGCCATATCTTTCCTGGGCACCTCTAGCACTCATGAAGAAGACTTGTGGCCGGATGAACCACTTCACATGCCTTCATTTGCAGAATGTTTTAACCCTGAACGTCCAGTAAGGACAGTAGCTCGTTTGGAAGACATCTATTCTATACTTTTGCAATACCCTCCAAGGAAACCAGTTCTTGTTGGTCCTAATTACCAAGCAGATATTCCTGAATGGGACTCGCAGGTCACTAGGAATGCTTCTAATTGTGAGGAGGTATCTGAAACCGCTAGCAGATATGAGAGAGAAATGGTTGGAACTTGCATAATACCAATTCCTGCCTTAGAGTCTTCTGCTTATGATGAAAAAGTTGGACATGGAAGAACTAATTGTAGTTGTGAGGACAAGGATTCTGTTAGGTGTGTCAGACAGCACATTTTGGAAGCAAGAGAGGAACTACGAAAATCCCTTGGGCACGAGAGATTTATGGAGCTTGGTTTTTATGACATGGGTGAGGTAGTGGCAGAGAAATGGAGTGAGCATGAGGAACAGCTATTCCATAAAGTTGTATTCTATAATCCAGCATCCTTGGGGAGGAATTTCTGGGGCAGCCTTGCTTCTGTCTTTCCTCATCGAACCAAAGCAGATATTGTCAGCTATTATTTCAATGTGTTTATGCTGCGGAAGAGATCTGAGCAGAATAGATGTGAATCAATGAGTATCGATAGTGATAACGATGAGTGGCAAGGGACCGATGATTCTGGCAACAATGAAGCTGAGTTCTCAGATGAAGATGAGGACTCTGTTGTTGAATCACCTGTATGTGACGAGGATTTTGCTCATCATCATAGCAAGGAAAATGGCTTGTGTGTTCTTGATGAGGATATTGCAGACGAAATTTGTGATAACCAAAGTTCAGATTTTGCTATCAAAGATTCAGAAACATATGGTGGAAAGTTGTTTAGAAACTGTGGTTCTGATCTCATGGATCAGGTGCATGGGAACACCTTGAACGATGTCGCCCAAGGAGAAAGAGAAGTCCAAGATGACTCATGCACATCATCTGATACAGGGGGTGCTTCACAAGAAACCCATGTCCCTGCTGACAACTTCAATGGTGGTAACCGTGGATATGTCTTGGAACCATGTTATCCCAAAGGATGGGATACCAGATATCCAACTTGCCAAACGAATTTCAGAGATGATTCATGATATTAGAGATGAGAAAAATAAATAAAAGAGCAATTTTGGATTAAATCATAGGAGTTTTTCCCTTGGCTGATTGAATTCTCATCAATCAATCATTCACATATAATACAAACATGCCTTCATTGTAACATAGAGAATTGTAGGTGGTTGGGTTTCATTCTTTTTGGTTTGGGGGGGTACTTTTAAGGTAAAGCTATCTATTATCTTTTATGAGACTTCCACTGATTTTTATCCCATTATACTTGGGAAAATATAGATGTGGTGGCTGCTAATTTAATTAATTTTTTTAAAATTTAAAAATAATAAAAATATTTTTATATTTTTAATAATTTTAAAATAACTCTTATATATTGACATGATATTGACATGTGATTTGGTAAACAACGAAAATTTAAAGATTAAACAAATTGATGGTTGAGTGAGTGACATGTTGCTCCACTGCTTAAGTTTAATACAAGATGATTAATAGTAGTAGTTGTACTAATACCACAAGACGTAGTGGAAGAATTTGTCAAAATGTTATTAGCTATCAATGAATTCAAAATTTGGAAAACCAATTCTCTTATTTTATCTTTACTGTTTCATTTTTTTAATTACCTTTAAACAGAATAATCTATTTCTATATCAATTTAAACCTCATAATCTTTTCTTTTATTCTTAAACTACAACATATTTTGCACCCACAATAATATAATATCTTAGATATCATATTAATGGTTGCTAGTATAAATAATTTAAATAACCAATTCTTTGGAATTCTTTTATTATTATTATTATTATAAAAGTAATTTATTTATTTATTTGCATAACGATTTCGAAATAGAAAGTTGTTATGAAAAAAAATAATTTGTAACATAAGATATGGACTAAGAGACACATAATTTGATGAATATCTACATAATGCAATTTTCGTTACTTTTCTTTTTATGATTAAGGAGGGTAAAAGTTATTACATAGCAATCAATCTAGAAAAAGATAAATTAGTAATATTTTCATACAACACATTCAAAGCAAAATCAAGAGGTTGAGACCAAGAGTAAAAATCAATAATCATTCCTTCTGTAGCTTTTGCTAAGCAATTAGCCATCCTACTGCATGCCTAATACCACTGTTGTATCATGATGAGCGCTTCCAAACAATATCAGTTTTTAACAATGCATTTGTTGTTTATAATTTATTGTATTCTAGAAACAAACTTAAAAAAAAGTTTTCCACACTTCATCTAAATCTTTCTTATTTTCTTACTTGTAACTAAAGTTGTTACTCCATTACACTTTAATGTGTGTACATATAAGAGGCATGTTATTTAAAAGTAAACTTTGTTATGCAAAAGTAAAATGTTGGTTGAGTTGTTTGATTAAATTGAAGGTATAGTAGTTGATATGATGAAAGAAGTTGACTATTCCAAACCCAACTTTCTTTTTCAAAGTGAGGTTTCTTACTTTGCTTTCAATATCAACTATGGGATTTTGACTTCCAAATAATTTGATAGTTTTAAAAGCAATTAAGCTATCATCTTATTTTGCAAGAAATATTTTCAATATGCCATTTTAATGTAACATCTTAATAAATCACATATATCTATACTTTCATTCACCTAACTTTCTATAATCTTCTACAACTTTATAGTTTTCCCTTCTTTCTCTCTAGTTTGACACTTGTAAATAAACGGGTGTTTAATGGTTTAACTATTACATTTAATTTTTAACACATTTGTTTATATACAAATTGAATGAATGGTTAATGATTTTGTATATAGACCAAATAATATAGGGTGGTGGGAGTGTTCAAACGGTTAATCGAATTTTTAATTTTTAACCGTTAATCAAATCGAAATTTAAAAAAAATTTAATCGAACCGAATTTATATATTTTATTTAATTTTGTTAAAACAAGTATAAAACATATAAAACAAATAAATTGATAAAGTTCATTTGACCAAATTAACCAAATTAGTAATAGCCTAGTACATATAATATATAATATATTATATATATTATTATTTATTAAGTTCGATTAATTACCCGATTTCGAACTGAATTAATCGTTAACCGAAATTCAAAAAACCTTTAACCGACCTCCGAATGAACTAGATCAGTTAACCGACTGATTAACTGAATTAGATAGACTCGGTCGTTTAATTCGGTTTTAACCGAAGTTTGAACACCCCTATAGAGTAGCTATACAAGCAGAAAAAGAATTAGAATAACAATGAATACATACTACACGAGAAAAAAACCCTTTCCAAAATCCAACTCGTAGAGTTTGGCAAAAGTATTGGGGAAGTCTCTGTATTTAGGAGCAAATTGCATTTTGGTTTCTCTATTAGAAAAATGGATAAAATAACCCGTTAAATTTTTTCTGTTAAATGATGATGTGGAATGTTAATTTAAATGGTTAATTACTAATTTGATACCTAAATTATAGCTAAAATATCATTTTAATTTTTAAAAATTTCTTAACAGTAATTCTAAAAATTAAAAATCTTTAAAATAAATATAAATTCTTAAAAATATTAAAATTATATTAACATGTTTTAAAAATAAAAGTTATAGGTACAAAATTTCTAAAAGTTCAAACTTTCGAGACGAAACCAGAAATCATCATCTTTTTACAAGATTTTCTTCCCTATTTTACAAAACCCAAAAAATAAACAAAAGTTTCTCATGCTTGATTGAAGAAAAAAAAAACTTGATTGAAGCAAAAAACAAAATTGACACTCGCTTCCAAATTTCTCATGTTTTCATTAATGTTTAGTTTCATCTTCATCGCCTATGCTTCAGTTGAAAGGTACATAAAAATTTATTTAATGTTTATTTTATTCTACTTTAGTGAATGCTCATTTTTTTGCTTCTCCTGTACTTTTATATCTCCTGATGGTGTGTAACCACCGTTATAAAAATTCGACCACTCACTTTTGCATCCCCTTAGCTATTATAAATTTTCCCATTTGAAGATCTTATTGTTTAATATCATAAGAAGCTTTAATATTTAAGTTACTAGGTTTAACAATTTTTGAGTTTTGAACAAGGATGGGTTTTGAAATTTTAGAAAATAATATTTTTAAGTTTATGAGAAGAAATAAAAGATAAAAATTTGGATTTTATTTTAAAATAAAACCCCAAAACCGTCAACATGTCTCCGAGGTGGAAAAGCAGTGAAATGAGCTCCTTGTCTTCATCTTCTTCTTCGTTGCCAAAGAGAAACAAAATTTAAAGATTTTGTTTACGGTAAACATGTTGTTTCTTTAGTTTGATTGTATTTCAACAATAATAAAACCGTGATTTTATTGAAATGAATGTTTTTAAAATTGCACTGAATAGTGTATTCAACATGTAAGGTTAGTGACTCATTGCTTTAGAAAGTTCCATAAAATTGAAAATTTTATTGAAAATGGAAACATTTCTCCACCATTGAAAGAGAGCTCAATTTAATAAAAAACATCATGATTCACGAAAAATAGTTTCTTTGAGTGTAAGTTTTAACTTTAATAAAACTTGGTTTGATTTTGTTTTCTTAAGAGAAAAAGATAACAAAAGATAAAAAAATCAATAAAAATATTTTTACTGTAATTTTAAGATTTTTTATTTTTTTAAAAGTATCAAAATAATTTTTAGTTATAGTTCAAGAGCTAAATTAGTAACTAACTATTTAAATTAACGTGTCATGTCATCCTTTTAATGGTAGTTAATGGATTAGTGACCAAAATATAACAATTGATTATGTTAGTAACTATTATGTAACTTTTGAAAGTTGGTGATTGATTTGTAATTTTAAATAAAGTTTAGGGCAATTGGTGTAATTTACCCTAAAGTTTTGTATTTTATCCCAACTTTTTAGAGTTCATTTCAAGTGACTTGAAAGTGTGTACTCTTTTTTATTTTAATATTTCACATGGGTTAATTGATGAGTTATAAAGCGTAACAAATGATTTTTATTTTATTTTTAATTTTTAGAGTTAGGACTAAATTAATATATTTTGTAAGTATCGAGGGCCAAATGTATTGAATTTTTAGAATTAGAACTACAATGACAAATTTTGTAAATATTGAAGGCTAAATTTGTTGAAAATTTTAACATAATTTTAATATATTTTAAATAAATTTAATAATATTTTAAAGATTTTTAATTTTTAGAATTATTGTTAAGAATTTTTTAAAAATCAAAATGGTATTTTAGCTATAGTTTAGGGACCAAAATAGTAATTAAGCATTTAAATTAACGTTCCACGCTAAAAACTTTAATGAAGGGACTATTTTGCATGTTTCAAATGTATAATAGCTAATTTACCCATTTTTTCAGTAGAGGGACTGAATCTTAAAAGTTTAAAATATTAAAAACTATTATATCTATATTTAAACATTTAAGATAAAAACTCAAACTAACTGAGATTACTGTTTATTTTTTATTTGATTATAAAAATATGAATAATTTTGAAGAATGAAAAAGCTTTCCAATTTGGTTCCGGATGAAGCAATTTAAAAGTGTGGAATTGTAATTAGAATCAATAGTGGTTAGAGAGGTAAACAAGAATCATCAACTACATTAACTTGTTTCCTCCCAAAGTTTAAAATGGTAGCCCAATGTCATCAATGCTAAGTTTTTCCTTTGGGTAATCATGAAAAATCTCAAGTAGATGATATATCTTTTCTCTGTTTTGAGGAAAGTAAAATTTTATAATCCAAAAATTGGATCAAGTAACTATTACAGAAGCAGTTCGAGATCTTTTTATGTTTACGATGTTTTACTTAAAGAGTTAATCCACTATATCTCAACAAGTATAAGCTGTGATTTAAGTCTCATTCACTCATCAAGTAGTAACATCACACCTATACTCTAAACAAGATCACTATCCCTTTAAGACTTTGTCCTCGAAAGCTTAGATGTAAACTAAGCGACTCTCTTTAATTTACTTACAATATTACACTCACAATGACCGTTCTTATTTGAACAAATAAAGTGCATATATACATGAAATATGATTTGTTAGGTTACGACCACTTTTCTACCCACATAGAAAGGTCTAAAATTATTTTCAAAATGGCCGAGATCTCCTCAATATTCAACACATCATGATTAGATTTTTTAAACAAGAAAACTTGAGTTGCATTGAAAGACTTTGATTTGATGCTTGATTAATTTGATTCCAGTGTCTTAGTTTCACAAATGGTCATAATGTTGGATAAAATATGTGCTAGGAAGCAAATTTTATCCAATTTTCCATCTATGCCTACTAGCATTGTACCTAGAAGATAAAATTGACACTAACAAAAAGTTAATAGATTTTTGGCTCTGCATTTACTTGAGGAGGAAGTGTTTTTTTAAGAGGAGACTTCAATCAATTTCTTGAGAGCTTAAATGATGGAGTTTTCTTTCTTTTCTTTTTATATCTTTTATTGAGATATTGGGGACTATGTTCAATTAAGTAGGGAAGGGGTAATTTAGGAATTTTTGCATATTTTGCATGTTTGTATGTTTTTCTTTATTTTTAGATTTTTTTTTAAAAAAAATTTCTCAAAATTTTGTATGATTGCATGGGCATGTAGTTGAATTGGTGATTTTAATTCTTTTATATGTAACACCTTATACCCTACCCGATAGAGAGATTCATATATAAGATGTCACATTCGTTATCGAAACAGCTCAAATAAATAATTAGAGTAACAATCAAAATTACAATGCAAAAGCGTGGCAACTAAAGACATGTAATGCATGAAAATCAAACTTAAACATGCCCTTATAACAAGAACTAGGGTCAACTACAGTAAAAAAATGAGATCAAGTTACGAATCTTGAGTCAACACAATAAAAATGTAGGGCAATGTCTCAAGACATGCCTCTCCGAATTTCAATTTTTGCTTCCAAATTTAATGTCTCAAGACAATAGGACCATGTCTCGAGACCATAGGTTGCAAAATCACTAATTCAACTTCGATACTTTATATCTCGAGACTTGACACTCTGTATTTAAGATAAGCTAGTAATGTTTCAAGACTTCTACCCAAAAATACATGAAATGCTCAAAAATATTTGTATGGTCTTAGACATGCACAAGTACAAAAATGCAAAATAAAATACATTTTCAAGCATGCAATGGATCCCTTACATGCAACCAAACATGCGTCACATAACACCAAACCATTTCAAACGCAATTGGCACGTAGAAACAAGTCTAGAACTCTTATAAACATGGCATACAACATCACTTCATGATTTCACTAGTTAAGTAGGATGTAACAAGTGTTCCATCCATAAACCATAAAGAATCCATCATCAAAGTCCAATACAAGTTACTCAGAAGATCAATAAAGTTCCCAAACATATGCCAAAATATAACATCTAAAGGCATGAGAGTCTCCTTAGCATAGTGATTTTGTCGTATCTACTCATAATTTTTCGAACAAATTGATTTAATCAATATTATTAATATCTTCATATATTGTCCTTTGCAGTTTTACAAAATTATCTAACATTTAACTAATATATATCATGCATATTCAAAATTTTACTCTAATTTTGAGAAGTATATATATAATGGCTTGTAATAATATTTGGGGACAAATCTCAAAATCATACATGAATTTTGATTCGTGTAATATGAAACTTTGATTGTGGCTCAAATGTATATATAAAATTTAATTTTAATTCAATTGTACACATTTAAACAAATAACTACATCAATTTATTTTTATATTGGATAAATATAATTGTTTGTTTATGCAATATATAAATATAAAATGATGTTATATCAAGAATTGTGTTAATAGTTTGTGAGCTTTGGCTCAAATCAAAATTATACATTAAACCAAAGTTAATGTGTAATTTTAAGATTTATCCCATAATATTTTAAATTTTAGAACATAATTTACATTGTTGATTGATCTTTCTTCTCTATACAAATATCATTGATGTTGAGAGTGTAGACATGATTTAATTCACAAATAATTTTCTTTTAAGGGTGATATCGGTTTGGTACGTCGAGTTTTTTAGATTTTTTGAACTGTCCATCATAATTCGGTTTGGCTCCATTCTGTTCTCAATTTTTTATATTAATTTATTGTTTTTATTTTTTAGACTTATTTTGATAAAATGGGCTTTATTTTATGACTTTTGAATATTACTTGACAAAATTTCAAAGCTTTTTTTCCATAAATATTTCTAAAAGACAATTTTTCAAGAACTTTTAAATTACTTTTACTATTTTAAATATAAAACATTTATTTTTATATCAGAAAAATTAAAGTTAATTATATATTAAATAAAAATAAAATTCAATTTAATTTCGGTAATCTCAATTTTTGAACTTATATTCTATAAACCATTCAAATATCTCAGTTGGATACGATTTTGCTGATTTTTTTCAGCCGTTTTATACAAATTTCATAAGATGAAAGCATCAACAGTTTTTTTCACATTAAATATCCACTATTTAGAACTCCATAATTAATTCAAGTTGAATTAATCAATTTGGATTTTATTTAATTAATAAAAATATTTTTATTGTAAATTTAATTACAAATGTTAATATATATATATATATATTTAATTACAACAAATAACTATTCAAATATCTCTAATTCATTAAAATAAAATTTTGGTTTAATGATAAAATTAATATCTAAAAATTATAAAAAAATCTCTAATTCATTTCGATATCACGAGTAAAATAACATCAACACAATTAGAGAATTAAACAAAACGTAAATAAAACTATTTAAAAAAATATAAGATGAAAAGAAAAACTTTTAGGTACTGTTTGGAATCACCTAAAAATTGGATCTAGTATACTTGCTTGTAGTTACACAAATATAACATGTTTGAGTAATCATTGTAATTGACAGATCCCATTGAATTGGGTCCAATTGGAGTACTTCAATTACAGTTTCTAATTCTTTGGGGATGGTGAGAATTGGAGTAATCACGCAAGTAATTACACCTAAAATCCAATTTTTTTTAAAATTATTTTATATAAGTTATAGAAATTATATTATAAGTATTAACATGCATGAGTTGAGATGATTATGACCAAAATGTTCTTATATTATAAATCCTAAGAAATTATATTATAAAATAATTTGTGTATTTTATAAAGTTATAACAAAAATATATTATTTAAATCCTAAAAATTTCTAAAATTATGGTCAACAAATTTATATAAGAAATAATTTTACATGTTATAAAAGTGTTATAATTTATTTATTTAAAAAAATTATGACTAATAAGTATGAACATAATTTATTTACGTGTTTATGCTATATATTATAAAAATAATATATTTATTCATAAAATATTATATTTTTTGTCATAACTTATTTATAAAAATAACTTTCTAGAGTTATAGCAAAAAAAAAATATTTATAAGCAGTGTTACGAGAGTTTTGAAAAATTTTAGAACTTTTCTTTTTATAAAGGTTAAATATAATAAATATTATATTATTTTTACTTAATTTACGTATTATAAAAGAGATATAACCTAGCATAAGTCTTTTTCCAAATTAAGTTTATATAAGTTTTTATAATTAAAGTTTTTGGATTGTGGACTCAAATATTGTAAGGTCAACGCTGATTATGTAAATAGAAAATATTTTCTTACACCGTATCGTGGGGTATGATACCATTTAAGAGAATGATGCTAGACACAAGTACAATAGACAACTTGCGAACTCTTTAATTTGAAATATTCAAGGCTTCGAAATGTGGTTGAGAAGACATTTATTATTCTAAAAAAATTTCTTATATTAACAATAACACCTTAGTATAACATGAAAAAAAAACCCAAGTTAGATTGTACTAGCATGTTTCATATTTTATAATTTCAATTATAGGTGGAATCGAGATGATTCATATTTCAAAGAGTACATGGAAGAAAGAGATCATGATAGTCTTAAAGATGCAGATTTAGATGATCTTGAACTTGGTCTAGGACCAACAGATGATGATAAGGAGCATATGTTGAATATTAAAGAGAGAATAACCCAACAAATATGAACTAGAACAGTTAGATAAAATTGCATATGATGTTTATTTTTCTTGTTATTTTTAGTAATCATATTATCAACTATTTTTTAGATTAACACAATACATATGATTATTTGATTTTAATTTTGTTACGTATTTTGAAATTATTTTATCATACTAATAAATTTTTGTAGTAGTTAATAGTTTAAAATGTAAATTATGTAATTATGTAATTACATTTTGTACTATCAAATATGACATAAGGAATTACGATATAATTACACTCATCACACAAACACGTCTAGGAAATTGCAATTTCTTGCAATTACAAGAGAGTGTAATTACTAGTAATTAAATTTTCATTTAATTACTATGTGCTATCTAAACCATTATTCTTTTTATTTATTTATTTATAGAAAAACACTAGTTGCTCAATTTTTTCAAACTAAATCTTTGCTTTGGCAGTGGCGGCACCGACTTTGAGGTTGGTCGCGGCTTTTTCAAAATTATTTTTTGTTGTTTTTATTTTATTTTTAATTTCAATCCACATTATTATTGTTTTGTCCACAGTTTTGTGGTTTTATTTTGTCTATATTTTTCATGATTTTTGTTTTGTCTTCTTTATTTTCTTTGAAAGCAGATGTGATTTTATATTTAATTTTTAGTTTCTAGTCATATTTTGGCGTATATATATGAGATTTTCCATTGTAAGGATGCCGCTAGATCTATTAGAAATCGTTCTCGAATGGCCTTATTATAATGGATTATAGTGATAGTGATAAATCCAAGATGATCAAGTTGATGTATTTTTAGTTTGTTTTTGAATTATTCTAGTGGTGCAATTACTATTAGTTTATCTTTCGTTTTTTTAAATTATTTTACAAACATTACATTTATACATTAATTTGTAGTAATTTATTTATAGTTTATATTATATGTCATGTTTTTGCATTCTTATTGTGGATGATTATGTGTATATATATATATATAAAAGATGAAGGGCGGATTTTTTTTTAACTTGAAATACTAATTAACAATCTATTAAGAAAATGACCTACTTTTTATTTTTATTTTAAACTCAAAATTTTCAATATGATATTTCTTCCAAACTTGCTAACATAAGATGCCCTTCTTTGTCTTTATGCTTGATGAATCTCTTCTACCTGTTTCAGACCATGCACGAGTCTTATGATCACATACACATGTATGTATGTATGTAAAAGGTAGTAGGGCAGAATTAAGAGAAGAGAGAGGAACTATATATATATATATCTTTAATAGTAAGTTGTCTACTTGTCAAATTGAGCATATCATATGACTTTAAATTGAAGGACCAAAGCTATATATTATATAGCAGCCCAACACTCTTCACTCTCAAGTCAAGTTTCAGTAACCAAATAGCCACTACCCATTTACCACACCCAGTCACCCACTGCATATATTTCAGGTGATGATGATGATGATTTACCACTTCAACCTTATTCATCTAGATTTTATATAGTAAATTATTATTCAACAAAAAAAAACTAATTTCAATTATACATGAAACACATGCCTGATTAATTCATATACATAAAAAAAAAAAAAGTAATTGGGTGAAACAACATAGTGCTTAAATGCTCAGTGGGCATCATAGGCATTCATGATGTGCAAGCACATGATACTATATAATATAATACAGTTTTTGCCTTGATCACTTAGTATTTGACACCTCTTCACCTATCAGTACACAAAAAAACAAAGAAGAAGAAAATTAACAGCTAAACATTGTAGTAAGATGCCGGCAAAGAGGGCACAAAAGAAGGGATTTTATGGGGATTATCAACTAATATATAAGACATTCACGTTGGTGTTTCAATGCAAAGATGAAAGCCGGCTGGCTGCCTTAGCTTATTAATTTTGATGAACAAAAGGCCGGCAGCCATTATCATCACTATTCGACAGTTCCTGACAATGTAATAGTGAAGATAACATGAGCTAACATCTCAATTCCCTTTTTTTAAATAAAAGAAAAATCGCACACAGCTTTTCTTCTAATATATGATTTATTGTAGGGAACTGTTTCATAAGAGTGGACAATACTGCTTAAATGCGATACTTTCGCATTCACTTTCTACAGGAAGATAAGATTTTTTTTTAAATAAAGAAAAAGATCGGCCTTGCAGTTTACAACTCTATAGGTTCAAGTTGTAGACTACATTTCAAGGAAATTACCTGATCAAGCCAAAATAATTTCCTTTCTTTCCAAACAAGCTGTCCAGTTTTCTTTCTTTTCTTTTTTCAGCTACATCTTTCCAAATTGAGGTTTAAAAAATAGGTGCAATCTGCAGGGTTGTAATTAACAGGAGATGAAAGTACAGTTCATTTGTAAGAATAGATCTTCTCAATCTCAAAAGTACAGCATTGCCCCCCAATCAAATCACTCCAATTGACATGGTCTCAACTCACCAAAATTACCATTCACCCCCCCTATTTGTAGTACCAAATAAGCATACCCTTTCCCTTGCTTACATCGAGTGAATAGCATATACATTTATTTATTTTTTTAAAAAAGAAGAAAGAATAAAAGAGTGGAAGCTTTCACTTAGAAGAGTGGGGACAGTGGGGAGCTGGCTATTCCTTAATAGCAAGACAAAGGAAAGAATAGTTAGGGAAGGGCAGTTAGTTTTATAGTAGCTCACTTCCTCCTACACCTTTGGGATGCTCAACCACTCAATAAATCACAGCCATTGGATATGGAACTAATTCATGTATTCATATAGTATTTTTTTTATAGGGGATGGCGTAGGATTCTCAGTTTGAGTGCATGTGCTGCTATCTTTCCTCTCTCTTTACTTTCTTTAACTTTTTTATTTTTATTTTTATTTTTTGAATCTTTGCTTCCATGCATGGATTTCTCCTCCAAATATAATCTAAGTTTTGTAGAGAAAGTGAAAGGAAAAAAAAAAACTGAAGAGAGAGAAGGGAACACTTACTCTCTCTATTTTTTTTTCTTTAAACTTTAGTTTTTGTATTTGGCTTTGTTCATCGCCATTATTAGCAACAAAGCTAAAAACAATAGCAAACAGAGTCCCCCACTTCTTCGAACTTTTTGATCCTTTTCTTCGTATTTCAAGTTCTCAAACTACCCCCAACAAGCCATATTTATTGTTATTTCAGTTAAGCTTCTTTGGTTCAGTTACCAGATCTGTTTCTAAAGTGTAGCCCCAAAAAAACCCCCTTAATTTTCTGATCTGAGTTGTTACTATTTTTGTCTTTACAGTGTTCTGTTTCATTGCCATTTGGCTTTTTTTCTATGTTTCATCAGATCAACTATTCCATCATCCTTTCCAATTCTTTGACCAGATTTTAAGTTCGGTCTGGTTTATTGATCTTTGAACTGCGAATTGTTGAGGTGTGTTTTTTTCAATGGAAGAAGAACAAGAATTCAAGCATGTATGCAAGTTCTGCAGCAAGAGTTTCCCTTGTGGTAGATCTTTGGGTGGTCATATGAGGTCTCATATGAACAACATCATCATCAACAACAACAATTCAATTGAAACAGATGAGAAGCTGTGTAAGAAAAAGCTTGTGACTCTCAACAATGTCGGCCATGATTCAAACACTGATGAAACTGGTGTTGATGGTGGATATATCCTGAGAGAGAACCCCAAGAAGACATGGAGACTGACAGATTTAAGTGAAGACAGTTCAGTTCATGACAAGGTCTGCAAAGAATGTGGCAAAGGTTTCCAATCATGGAAGGCATTGTTTGGTCACATGAAGTGTCATTCAGACAAAGAAAAAAGCCCCGTTAACAGCTTGGAAGAGCAAGATTCTTGGAGTCATGGTGAGCAAAAGCCGGTTGTTGATAGCCAATCCGACAATGAAACTGGTGTTCCCAGTAAAAAAAGGAGATCCAAAAGAAGAACAAGGTACATAGGAACTCCAAATTCTGTCATGTCTGAAATTGAGCAAGAACAACAAGAAGAGGTTGCTTTAAGTTTGATGATGCTTTCTAGAGATGTCAGACATTGGGTTGGTCTGAATTCAGACAATTCTATGTTTTCGGAAGCTAAAATTCAGATTAAGAATCCAAAGCTGAAGAACTTGGAATCTGCAGTAATGGAGTCTGAGAGAAAAAACAAGAACTTAGTGATTCAAACATATGATCAAGCATCTGATGTTGTTGAATCTGAATTCTGCAAAGATCCTCACAAAAGAAGCAAGTTCGAATGCACAACTTGTAAGAAGATTTTTCATTCATACCAAGCTCTTGGTGGCCATCGAGCTAGTCATAAAAGAACCAAAGGCTGCTCTGCTTCCGACAACAGTGAAACCAGCACTGAAACTGAAACCTCCCCGGAACCAAACCCGACATCCGCCACCGACACTGCTAACTTGGTTTCAGACAGCTATGGGGTTGTTAAGAAGAACAAAGGCCATGAATGTCCCATTTGTCTCAAGGTTTTCCCATCAGGCCAAGCTCTGGGTGGTCACAAAAGATCTCATTTAGTAGCTGAAGCGAAAGAAAACCGAAGCCAAACCATTGAAACCCAAAACCCAATCCCTGAAATTCGTGATTTCCTTGATCTTAACCTGCCAGCTCCTGTTGAAGAAGGGACAAGCAGTGTTCATATGGGGTTCGAACCATGGTGGGTCGGAACCACCCACAAACACGAACCATTACTGGGGTTGATTTCAAACTGAATCCGCCATTGTTGTTCCGGAATAAAAGCTTTCGAGGAATGTACACTGTACAGTAGAAAGAGAAAAAGAAATCTTCATATTATTTCATTCATTCTTTACGGATTCAAGGTAATGCTGCTTATTAGTTGTTTTGTTTGAAGTAGCCATTGATGTTCAATCTTACAAGTTGTTTTGTTTGGTCCGATTAACTTGTTGGTTCGAAATTTGTAGTTGATTGATCTGCTATGACAATGTACACTGCAATTGAATATTTCATGCTTCTTCTTGTCATATTTGGAATGTACCTTTTCAATGAAAAGCAATCATTTTTTCTTGGCATCAAAGGTGAAATGAGTGATGTGCTGAAGCTTCAATTTGTGTGCTAACTTAACCCGCAACATTATACAAAAATACCAGTAGATAATCGTCTTGTGTTTAGCATTATAACATAAAAAAGATTGATAGTGTACATGTGAGATGAAAGGTGGTTGTTTAGTCACCTACCATAAAGCATGACAACGCATCTCTCACATACTTGGTAGTCATTACACTATTGCTATTACTTTTATATTCTGTTTTTTTTACTCCAAATCTTGTTTTGCTTACACTAAACCCTTTTTCATCTAATCTTTTCCTTTTTTTTTTATTATTGGTAATTTTTTTATAATAATTCGGTTATTTTGTAAAAATCATCCCTAGCAACATAAAATATCAAACTTTCTTTTAAAAAATTGTTTTCCAATTTTGCTTTACGAGATGAGGATAGCTCGGGTTGAAAAAAACAAAAAAAACAAAAGAAAAAGAAAGAAAGAGGGAGGGGGAGATTGGACCACATCTTCAACTAGCTGAAGTAGGTCATTTGTTAGTTCTGCAAGAAAAAAAAAAAAAAAAAAGGCAGTACAGGGTCACAATTCACAATATCAGTTGAAGATATTAGAGTATTATTTATTTCAATTTACATACCATACATTAAATTACCACAGACTCCGGATTAAACCTTAGCTCAATTAGTATCAATATTATTGTTAAGGGTTGGAGAGAGATTAATGACAGTTGTATATAAAAAACCATCCAGATCGATTTCATATATTGAGAATAGGATGAATATTTTTGATCGATGCTGGGTCAAGTTTGGCCCCTAACTTCCAAACTGTTAGTGATTAGGGGCCTAATCTCACACATGGCGGCCAGCAATGGTGAATACTCCTTTCTTTTTGTCTTGCCAATTTAGAGTAATATTCAAAGCTTGGATTATTTTTTGTGTGATTCAAGTTGATAAGGTTGCATATTTGTGTAAGGTGGAAGGTGTGAGGCTAATAGTGTGGTGGTTCATTGGATCTCCTAAAATAGAGGCAAAACCAACCTACATCGCATAAACAAAATATTTGGGATCCGAAGCAGAGATGTTTATGTGTTGATTTGTGTAATATCATACTCGTTAACTAAGTTTAAGATTTTATTTAAATTCTTTCAATCTAAAGCTGATTATTTTTTAAGAAATTTGAAAAAATATATATTTTTTAATATTTAGTAATTATATAAATTTTTTAACATATATATTTTCTTTTATTAAAATTTTAAATATAAACAACTTAACATATTCTTTTTAGTATTCCTATTATAATATAGTGCACTTATTTTTCAAATTAAGTGCATTATGATATTTTTTTTTCTATTTCTCTCCTGGATAGTTTACAAAAGTTTTTACATTTTATTTCTCCAATGCAATATAAATGGAATTACTCTAGTGCTAGTGTTACACGTATTGAGGCAAAGGTACCTCCATCACCTTACTCCGTTAAACATATATATTTTGGACCTTCATCAATGATGTCCTCGTTGCAAGACCTACTTTGCTTCATGCACGCTTCACTTGTGATAAAAAATACACCAATCACTTGTCACACACATACCCTTTAATGAATCACATCAAATTTTATTACTAACCTAACAAGAAACTGTTATTACAAAACTCCGGTAAGGAAAATCTCGAACACACGATCGGAACTCGAAAAGAAAAAGAAGAAATAGGACAAGGCTCCAAGGCGTGTATCAAGCCACTATCTTTAAGGTTATATTCGCCCCCACTTATCTTCAGTGTGCAAATGAGTTCCAAGCAAATTAACCTCGAGGATACAATGAAGCCAATGACTATTTGCGTTTTGCACTGACGAGAATAGTCCACTATGCATCGAGTAATGTATAACAAAACTCAATTTCTACAAAGGATTTCTGCAGTAATACTTTATAGAATAATCTAATAATATTAGAAAATGAAGGATGAGAAGAAATAATATTAGAATTTGTTGATATATTTCCAAATGAAAACCCATTCCTATTTATAGGAATTTTCTTGTCTCTTCATAGAGACATCTTTCAATAGGTGTCTTTATGAATAAATATATAATAATAATTATTCATTTAATTTTGTAACTATTCAAATAATATTTTTTGAATAATTATAATTCTTTTTTAAAAAATCAAATGATATAACTTTTGACCAATGACCAAAAGATTTATCTTTTGATTAATTACACCCATTCATTTATAGTTATTGGGATACTATAAATATTTGAAAATGTTCCAACAATCTCCCCCCATTTTCAAAATATTTAGATTTTGATATTCTTGGAAATCAATTTGCATAAATAAAGGTGTCTTACAATTGAACCTTCACTTAGTGAAAAACATGTTAAAGTTAATCGAAATTGCATGGTAGACTAAGCTTTGAACCAACTATTCCATTTGATTAACTGAACACATCTCACACAATGATTTCAACATCAGTCAATGCTTAGTATCTAGGGACACTATTATGGCCATGTGTCTATGTCCTCTTTTCATGAGTGCTGTCAGAGCCAAGCCCTTAAGCTCCTAGAAGCGGCCACACTTCCACTCACATAGGTAGATCCCATCAAAAGTGTTCCCGTAATTATAACACTCTAACATATTTATGTTATGGGTCCATTAAGAGTATATTACTCATCCTTCCCTTATCATTACGGGTACCTAGCACTTTAATCTTAGGATGAATTTATTTATAGTGCTAATAAATCACATACTAATGATGTACTTTGTCTCATTGAACTCAAGACTTGACGTTATACCAAGCGTTGAGTCGAGTTTCCATCATGGGTGACTCTAATTAATAGGCTTGAGTCCCATCCCTTTTGAGGTCCTTTTCTGCATCTCTAGCAAGACTTTTGTCAAAGGATCGCCAAATTTTCACTTGACCTCACATAATTAATAGTGATCACTCCATCGAGATTAATTGTCGGACATAACTATGTCTTAATCCAATGTGTCTAGACTTTCCATTATATACTTGGCTATATGCCTTTGCTAGAGTAGCCTCACTATCACAACAGATAGAAATAGGTGAAATTGGCTTAGGCCATAAAGGTACATCATAAAGCAAATTTCTTAACCATTCGCTTCTTTAGATGCAATGCTAATGCAATAAATTCTCATGTCATGGTGGAATCGAGAATACATGTTTGTTTCTTGGAACCCCAAGAAATGACTCCTCCACCAAGAATGAAGATCCATCCACTAGTAGATGCATGATCTTCCAAACTTGTAATCCAACTAGCATCCGAATACCCTTCTAAAACTGGAGGATATCCATTATAACACAATCCATAGTTAATAGTTTTCTTTAAGTACCAAAGTACTCTATTCAAAGCTTGCCAATGCAAACTACTTACCTACTCAATTTTCCAACAGCATATGCAATATCTGGTCTTGTACAAGTCATTATATACATAAGACAACCAATTAGACTTGCATATTTCAATTGATCAATTTTCCTACCAGCATTAGATACTAATTTTAATTGAGGATCCATGGGTGTAGATGCTGGTATACAGTTGAAGAGACCAAACTTTTTAAGCACATTTTCAATGTAATGTGATTGTGATAAAGCTATAGTGCTTTCATCTCGGGTTATTTTAATCCCAAGAATAACATCTACTACACCCATATCCTTCATAGCAAAGTTGTTTAACAAGAATTTCTTTGTGTTTTCTATTTGTTCCAAATCCGTGCCAAAAATGAGCATGTCATCTACATATAAGCAAATTATGACACCCTTTCCATTATCAAATTTGCTATATATGCACTTATCGGATTCATTTATTTTATAGCCATTAGCTAAAACAACCTTGTCAAACTTTTGGTGCCATTGTTTTGGTGCTTGTTTAAGCCCATATAAAGATTTAACAAGCTTACATACCTTATGCTCTTGTCCTGGAACAACAAATCCTTCCGGTTGCTCCATGTACACTTCCTCTTCCAATTCACCATTTAAAAATGCAGTTTTGACATCCATTTGGTGAACAACCAAATTATATATAGAGGTAAGTGATATTAATAGTCTAATTGTAGCAATTCTTGCTACTGGAGCATAGGTATCAAAGTAATCAATACCTTGTCTTTGTGTAAAACCTTTTGCTACCAACCTTGCTTTAATTTTATCAATGGTTCCATCGATCTTCATTTTCTTTTTGAAGATCCATTTACAACCTATTGGTTTGGAACCTGGTGGAAGATCAACTAAGATCCAAGTTTGATTTCCCATTATTGAATCCATCTCATCATTTATTTCTTCTTTCCAAAAAGCAAAGTCTTGAGATTTCACTGCCTCTTCAAATGTAATAGGATCAGATTCGGTATTATAATAATAAGGTATCTTATTGCATATACTTTCACCTTTTCCTTCTACAAGAAACATAATGAAATCTGGTCCAAAATCTTTTACCTTTTTAATCCTCTTACTTCTTCTTAATTCTTGACAAGATTCATCATTATTATCAATTTGTTTCAATGGGATCTCATTCTCATTTGAAGAATGAATCAATTGTTGTGGTTGTAATTGTCTTGATATAGAATTAAATCTATTTTCATCAAAAATAGCATCTCTTGATTCAATAACAGTATTAATTGAAATTGAATCATTTGGTTCAATTACTATGAACCTATATGCCTTGCTATTATGTGCATAACCTATAAATATGCATTCAATTCCTCTTTCACCTAACTTTTTACGTTTAGGTGTTGGAACTTTTACAATAGCTCTACAACCCCAAACCTTCAAATAATTAAGGTTTGGTTTCCTTTTCTTCCATTGTTCATAGGGGGTTATTTTAGTTTCCTTATTAGGAACTCTATTCAATATGTGACAAGTCGTTAGAACGACTTCTCCCAAAAACCTTGTCCAAGACCTGAATATGATAACATTGAATTTACCATTTCAGTCAAGACTCTATTTTTTCTTTCAGCTACACCATTTTGTTGTGGTGTGTAAGGGGCTGAAACTTGATGGACAATTCCAGTGAGTTCAAAATAACTTGGATTATAGTATTCTCCACCTCTATCCGATCTTAAGCACTTGATAAATGATTCACATCAAGTTCAACTTGATTTATAAACTTTAAATTTATCAAGCGCTTCATCTTTTGAATGCAATAAATATACATAACAATATCTAAAACAATCATCAATAAAAGTAACAAAATATTTCTTTCCACCTAATGTAGGAGTATTATGCAAGTCACATAAATCACTATGTATCAAATCAAGCAATTTTATTTTCCTTTTAACCTTAGGGAAATGATTTCTTGTAATTTTAATCAACATACAAGTATTGCATTTTCAATATTATTATTAAAAGCATGAATTAAATCTAATTTATACATGTCATTCAATTTTCTATAATTCAAATGACCTAATCTATAATGCCATAAACAAAATGATTCAACCATATAAGCGAAATAATATTTTATTCTTATTAATAATATTAAGTTTGAACATGCTTTCATACATATACCCTTTTCCCACAAAAATTCCTCCCTTAGACAAAATAAACTTATCGCCTCAAAAACAAGTTTGAAACCAAACTTATTCAATGACTTCAGACACTAAATTTTTCCTAACTTCTGGTACATAATATACATCATTTAAGGTTAAAACCTTTCCAGAAGTGAATTGTAGTTCAACAGACCCTTTGCCTTTAATTGTTGCGGTGGAAGAATTTCCCATGTACAAGACATTGTCATTTTCACATTGTGTGAACTTTGTGAACATGCTTTTGTCTTTGCACACATGTTTGGTTGCTCCGGTATCAATCCACCATGTATTATCATCTTGTGCCATATTAATTTCAGATATCATTGCAACGAACTTTTCGTTATTATCAGCCTTAGAAGATGATTTCTTCTTTAAAAATCGACATTCATTCTTGAAATGTCCCGACTTTCCACAATGATAGCATGAGCCCTTTTGTTTCTTTTTGAACTTAGGTGCTCTATCAGCCTGATTGAACTTTCTTTTGAATGGTTTAGTAGTCTGTACTTCCTCCGTAACATGTACTTTGGCATTTTCAGAATTTAGGTTCTGATCTTGTTTTCGATACTCTTCCTCAATACGAAGATGATTTGCCAAAGCCTCAAGAGATATTTCCTCTTTCTTATGTTTTAGACTTCTTTTAAAGTCTTTCCAAGATGGAGGAAGTTTGTCTATTATAGAGGATACCACAATCATTTCATCCATTTTCATATCATATTGCTTAAATTGATTCAGCATCTTTTCAATATCACGAAATTGTTCCATAACAGAACGACCATCAACCATTTGATAATTATTGAAACGACTGACAAGAAATTTCTTACTTGTAACATCTTCGGTCATGTATCTTGCCTCCAATTTGTCCCATAATTCTTTAGCGGTGACGTCGTTTTGGTAGGTGTCGAACAAACCATCAGATAAACCATTCAATATGTGGCCCATGCACATGTAATCAACATTGTCCCATTTTTGTCATCTCGGGTTGCAAAGAATGATTCGTTTTCATTCTCTTGGTCTTGGAGTATCCAAAACATAAGCAATCTTCAAAGTTGATAACAAAAGTGCATCTTTTTCGCCATCGTCAAAATTGCCACCATCAAACGATCAAGTTTAACAAAGTTGGAAGCCAACTCCCTTAGTGTTCCACTTTCATGTGTTGTGGTAGTCATCATAATATAACCTTAAAATTGTTATTACAAAACTCCGGTAAGGAAAATCTCGAACACACGATCGGAACTCGAAAAGAAAAAGAAGAAATAGGACAAGTCTCCAAGGCGTGTATCAAGCCACTATCTTTAAGGTTATATTCGCCCCCACTTATCTTCAGTGTGCAAATGAGTTCCAAGCAAATTAACCTCGATGATACAATGAAGCCAATGACTATTTGCGTTTTGCACTGACGAGAATAGTCCACTATGCACTGAGTAATGTGTAACAAAAACTTAATTTCTACAAAGGATTTCTGCAGTAATACTTTATAGAATAATCTAATAATATTAGAAAATGAAGGAAGAGAAGAAATAATATTAGAATTTGTTGATATATTTCCAAATGAAAACCCATTCCTATTTATAGGAATTTTCTTGTCTCTTCATAGAGACATCTTTCAAAAGGTGTCTTTATGAATAAATATATAATAATAATTATTCATTTAATTTTGTAACTATTCAAATAATATTTTTTGAATAATTATAATTCTTTTTAAAAAAAATCAAATGATATAACTTTTGACCAATGATCAAAAGATTTATCTTTTGATTAATTACACCCATTCATTTATAGTTATTGGGATACTATAAATATTTGAAAATGTTCCAACAGAAACTACCAAATTACAGGCTTGCCCATCAGAGGAGGACATGTTGTGTAGAAAGGTCAATACTAATATGCCTTTCCTAACTCTTTGGAAGGAGATCTTCTTCTGCTTCAGTAACAACTGACTTTCTCTCCCCAACTTTATAGTATCCCAATTGCCTCCTCCTCTCTTCATGACTCTTTGCCCACTTAAGGTGAATCGCTTTCTCTCCCCAACTTTACAGGTTATAAATATTTAAAAAATAAATAAAAGTGCTTTTATAGTCAGATCAAACTCTAACAAAAATCAAGTAAGCAAACCAAAATTAATCCAAGTCAACAAGCTTATCTCATACACCCGATCCTAGTGTCCATCCTAATCCTAACATTATCAATAAGAAACTTAAAAAATAGAATTTAGACGAGGGATGAGATCCCACACAGTACAGTTTGTATAGAATAAAGCTTCCCTAACTTAAATATACACTCAAAACATGATTTGATCCCACACAGTACGATTTGCATAGAATAAAGCTTCCCTAACTTAAATATACGCTTAAAACATGATTCGTGAACATAGAAACACCTTGTTGTTTAAAACAACCTTTTACCTAGTATTTCATTAGTGGTTTTAAAAAACTTCGTGAATTAACTTAGGTTACAAGCGTGGTTCTAGTTGTGTTGACCGTATCTTTTGGCATAACAGGTTATTCCTTACCTCGGGACCAAATTGGTTATTGGGCAGTCACAATCATAACAGGCATTCCGAAAGCTATTCCGGTAATAGGATCACTTTTGATAGAGCTATTGCGTGGAAGTGCTAGTGTGGTACAATCAACTTTGATCCGTTTTTATAGTTTACACACTTTTATATTACCCCTACTTAGTATTTATGTTTATGCATTTCCTAATGATACGTAAGCAAAGAATTTATGGTCTTTTATAGATGTCACACCCCGAAATTGGGGTTAGAAGGATCAAGGTTTGTAGGATAAGTCAGTGGTTCTAGATAGACTTTTATGTTTATCTTTACATTTTAAGGTTAGAATGAGCCTGTTCGTTCAGTGGTTAGGAGTTAGTTTACCACTTGGTCTTATGTTTGAATCCCTATGTGTGCAATCAGGGATTATTATTTTTGTTATTTTTCTATTGTGTAGCTAAGTGGTTAAGTTTAATTGAAATTAAGTTCCGATGTGTCTATAGGTGGGTTAGGTTGGGTTTAGTGGGAATCCTAATTTTAGAAAAAAAAATCCTAAAATTCTCTCACCTTCCCACTCTCTCATGTAAATATCTTTTCACACTTTTCTAATTTGAGTTTTGGGATTCTTTTGTTATGGTATGATTGTTTCTTTCTTTTCCATTATCATTCTTGATTCTTTTATTTTGTTCTTTGCTTTGTTCTACTGTTGATATACTTCAAAGTTTTAATAGTTTTGAGTCGCCCCATTTGTTCCAAGATTATTGTCAATTGCCGCTTCTCAAGACTTTACTTGTTCTCTTGTTTTCGTTTAATCAGGATCTTAAGGGGGAAAATGGTAAGTATTGTTGTTTGAGTTTTAATCAATTGTCTTCGAATCTTTCTATTCTGTTACGGCCAAAAACTTTCTTGGTTTGTGTATTTGTGAAATTAAGTTTCAAATTGGTTTAGTGGAGGTGCTTTGGTCGATTTTTTGGGCTTTGAAAGCGCATTTTAGGTGTGTTTCTTAAACACTCGTAATCGGGGGTGAATTAGATGTTAATTTCCGTGTTTTACAACAAATTTGGGTGTGGTTTTTGGACCACACGGGCGTGTGCTGCGCACGGGCCATGGGTGTGTGCCGCTTAAAAAGTTAGTGTAATTTTCTTGTCACACGACCTGGGGTGAGTCACACGAGTTGGCCACACGGTTGCCTGACCTCTGTTGGGGATTTTATCGATTGCTTACGGTCTGAGGAGTTTCCACACGGTCTAAGACATGGTTGTGTCTCCCCTACTTTCTAAATTGTGTAATTTGTTACATGGCACAGAGAGTTACACGGTCTGCCCACACAGTCACATGACCGTGTCCCTCAACTACACAGCTGTGTACCCCTGTCACACAGTCTGAACCCTCCCACATGACCTAGCCATATGACCGTGTGGTCCTATTTTTCAGTTTTCAACTATTTTTACAAATTGATTCGTTTTAGTCCCTGAGTGATCCCTTGCATGTTTAAGCCTTTGTAGGAGTGATTGAGACACTATTACTAGTTGTGGAAGATCTATGAAAGGCATATTACTGTTAGAATATTTATATATATGTATTTATAAGATTTAATTTTGTTATTCACACAGGTTGTGTAACAGCCCGATTCTGGGCCTAGTCGAAACAGTGGTTTCGAGGCCACAAATCCGACGAGGGAAATTATTATTATTATTATTATATTTTTATGGTCTACAATTTCACGGAAAATTTTTGTAAAAATTTCGTTCGAAAATTTCGACGTTTGGGCACTCAATTTAGTCAAAAGAACTAAATTGTAAAAAGTGCAAAAGTTGAGTTCTACATCTTAGAGGTGTCTAATTGTTATGAAATTTTAAATTGGAGGTCTTTATGTGGTAATTAGACCATTAGTTAGTTGATGGACAAAAATGGGCATAGAATTAGTAAAATAGATTTTTTTTAAGTAAGGGCATTTTAGTCATTTGGTAATTAAATAGAATTAAATGGGAAAAAGATGGCAAAATATGCTCATCTTCTTCATGGTGAATGAAATCAGCAAGGGGGAAGCCATATTTAGGGTTTTTAAGCTTCCAAGCTCCATAGTAAGTGACTCCAAGCCTCGTTTTTAATGTTCTTTACGTTTTTGGAGTCCCGGTAACTTGGTTTAGCTTATTCTACCATTAATTCGTGTTAGGGTTTATATTTGGAAAAATACCCATAGGTGAAATGTGTTTATTTTGCTGTTTAATGGTAGAATATGAGGCTAGAAATTATGTTAAATAATTTTTGCTAAGCGATTTTAAGTAAAAACGGGTAAATCGATATAATCGGTAAAAATATTTATTGTTCATAAGTGTATGTTAGAGTGAGAATTTGATGTTGCCATAGAAGGGAAAAGTGTTCAGCATGTTGTAAAACATAAGAATAAGGTGTGAAATTTAATTTTCGAGCTTAGGGACGAAAATGGAAATATGCAAAAGTTTAGGGATAAAATCATGATTTTTGTAAAAGTTGAGTCGAGGATTGTTTTATTAAATGTGAATGTTAAATAAGCTAAATTTGCTATTATAGATCAAGAAAGACGTGAAGACCACCTTAAACGGGGAAAAGAAAAGGTCGAGGAGTAAATCGCAAAATCACAATATTTTGTTCCGAGGTAAGTATGCATGTGATTTAATGTATTATTTTAATGTTATTTTATATATATTGCTGGGATTTGATTGAAAATGGAACGAATACTCGATATAGACTCTAAAATGTGGTTAAATTGAAAGGTAGTAAAGCGTTGAAAATCAAAGTTTCCAATTGAACTCTCGGAATAAGCCGGGATACATTGAACAGAAAAGGGGGTTGCTAAGTGTTGATTCCCCCAAGGGGTTGCTAACTGCTGATTCCCCAAATCATCGGTGGTTGCTAACTGCTGATTCCCCAAATCATCGGTGGTTGCTAAGTGCTGATTCCACCGTAACAGAATGTATAAGGGGTTGCTAAGTGATGATTCCACCATATTTTTTAATGTGCAAAGGGGTTGCTAAGTGCTGATTCCCCCAAGAGGTTGCTAAGTGCTGATTCCCTGACTCATTGCTGGTTGCTAAGTGCTGAATCCACCAAATAACGGTTAATATTCTGAGTGTTCAACAGGAAAATTGGAAGGGTGATTGAACATGTAAATTAAATATGATTTTGTGGGGAATATTGGGTTTGATATTTAATCAACCCATGTGTAAGATGAATGGAAGTATCAAAACTACAAAAGAGCAAGTTGGTTACAAACAGATTAAAACAACAACAGTTGGGTAACTTGGAAAATTCACCATAAATGGTGGAATTTGAATTAGAGGTTGGGTAATATATGAAATTGAAGTTGAATGAGTCTATTTTCATATGAAAGAAGCATGGCAAGCAAAAGAGTTATATATTTTGAGATATTTAAATTTTAGTGAGACAGGGCTGAATTGATTTCGAGATCCCCTGTTCCAACTTTGGAAAATCACCAAAAATTGTACAAAAATAATTGTGGGTTGAAATTTATATGCTTAAATTCCTCATTAAGTTTATTTTCTGTATAAATAAATAAGAACCTTATATTAATTTTTTACAGAGAGTTAAATAGATTTTAGTAAAGGGTGGTCAGAGTTGTCAAGCAGTGAAATAGGAGAGAGTTTGAAAAATAAACTGTACTAATTTGAAAAACCAAAAATTCTGAAAATTTTATGGTAGAAAGGTATATGAGTCTAGTTTTGGATAAAATTTACGGAACTCAATTTTGAGCTCTGTAGCTTCAGATAAAAATAAATTAGCGACTGTGACGCAGAAAAACAGCTTGCTGGAAATTGAGCAAACAATGAAATTTATGAATGATTAAAATTATATCACTTTGTAATATTATGAGAAATTTATTAATTTGTTATGTGGTTACTTACTAAGCTATATGCTTACTCTTCTTTATTTTTCTCTTGATTATAGTGATAACAATCTGCCGGAAGTTGGACAAAGCCAGAATGTCATCCACACTATCGTCATCTCTCGGGGTATTTTGTAATCAATACTTTTGAAACATGGCATGTATAGATGACTGAATGTAATATGATATAAATATGTTTGTAAAATATTGTTCGGTTAAAAATGTTGGTGTTTATTATTGAATAAATTGTGTATGCACATATAATACTGTAATTGGTTGAAATATTAAGATCATTTGAAATTGTTCTTTGAAAATTTGCAGGAGGTTTTATGTAAAAATAAGCAGAAATGCTGTTGAAATTTTACAAAAAAAATAGTAATACCTCGTGCTCTATTCCATCAAGGAATACGGGTAAGGGGTGTTACAGGTTGTTTATATGACGTGGTATACCAAACTTGATATATGAAAATGTCTGGATATGATAATTGGAAACTGTGTATATTATTGATTCCGCTAATTTGTAATTGATTATGAGTATGATGTGAAATATTGGAAACTAAATATGGGTATGTTTGATTCAATATATTTGTGTGCATTGAGAGTTTTGCACATGCATTATGGTTGGGATTTGATTATGAAGAGAAGGAAGTTCATTTGGCAGTTAAACTGCATTGATATAATTTGACGGTAAATCTGCAACAATGTTGGCAGCTTGGCTACATAACAATCAAGTGGCACATGACCACTTTAAGGTGTGTATCGGTTGGATGGATCAACCATAATCTAAATTTAGTGTGTAGAGGATGGAATGGTCCAGAGTACCCTATTTGGTGTGTGTGGGATTGATGAAGATGGTGTGTAGCGGTTGGATAGGTGGTGCCATATCACATTTGAATAAGATTTGCTTATATGTTTAATGATTAAGTATTATGATGCTCTACTCTATTGTTATTTCTGATTATGATTTGAATTTGGCTATTGTATGTTTAATCAATTGTTGTTACTGCTTTGGTTACTTTTGTTTTAGACTCACACTGAGCTTCATAGCTTACCCCCTTAGTTTTCCTCTTTCAGGTAACTCACGTGGTTAGTTTTCAGATGCAGCAAATCAGAGTTCTAAGAGTTTAACGTTTTGGTTTGTCTTAAATAAAGTTTTTCTAAGATTTAAATATTAAGGTTTAGATGGATTTGTAAAAAAAAATTAAGTGAACTGCGATATGAGTTTCCGATTTTGAGTTAGCTTTAGCATTTCGTGCATGGACATTTATTATAAAGACTGTTGTTTTCTTAAATAATTGGTCAGGTTTTAAGTGACTGTTTATGGATTTTCAATCAAGGTAAAAGGTCATATTTTACGTTGCAAGACTGATTTTGAAACTTCAGTTAACAAAATTTCTAAATCCGATTTGGGTACAAAATGAAAACATAAGTTGTTAATTTGGTTTTAAATTAATTTATGCGATGATTAAATTAATGTTGGTAAGCGTAAAATAAATTTAATGCTAGATTTCGTTAAACATGAGAAAAAAAAAGTTTTTTTGAAAAGAAATTAAGAAATTTAAAGAGAGATTTACTTTGGGTCATTCCAGTGGCCAATGTAACCTCCAAAATTCGGTCGAAAATTTTGGATCAAGTTGTAAGGTGTTATAATAGAGAATATAAACCATAGCTATATTGTAACCAATCATTGCTACAAATATGGATTATTGAAAAAAATAAGATATGTATTTGGATATTTCCTTTCAACCCCACCATATTCTATTATTTATTTGATATGACATGAATAGTTGAAGGAAATTCTCCAAAGAGAAAATGGATTATGGTGAGTGTGTAGCTTGAACGCGTTCGATCGAATTGAGTAAAAAAAATTCAAGTTAATTGAGTTGACATGTCCTATTTTTCTAATTCGATTTGAAAAAAATTCAAATTGAATCGAGTGAAATGAAATTCAAGTCGAGTTAAATTAAAAAAGTAAACATGTTAAAATTAAAATTTTGTTACAATATAACTAATTTCATGTTAACGTAAATTTGAAACCATATATATTTGAAATCTTTTCAAAGCAAAATAAGAAAAAGAAATTTCTATGATAAACTTAAATTATTAATTAACTTATTTCGGTCCCGAAATTATTATTTTAATTTTCTTTTTAAATTTTAACTTTATTTATATATTCAAGTCGAATAACTTGATTTGATTAACTCAAAATTTTAATTTTTTTTTCAATTTTCTCAAATCGAATCAAATTTTACATACAGCTACTTTTAGCCAAAGAAACAGCTAAGCTTTTTAGAATTGTTTTACCCACCGAAAGAGTTTTTTTTTAACCACCAAAAGCGGCGTTGATGCATGAATGTTCAGTTATTTTGTAATATATATATTTTGTTATTTCAGTTTTATTTATTAAGTATTGAATGTATTATGAACCACTACAATTATTAGTTACTTTTAAAGTTTAAAATTTAGAATTAGAAATAAACCTTTATTTGTAAAAAGAAAAAAGAAAACTTTAGTTGGGAGCAAATCCAGTATAGCTTTCCGACCAATAATAAGCCGTAAGCTTTTCGACCAATAACATCTCTTAAAAATATGAAAGAGATTCTTATGGAAGGGACAAAATGAAAAGGTAAAAGAGGGCAGAGTGAGCTGGAAACAAATTTGTAAGCCAAAAAATTAAGCTTGGGTCTTAAGGGTATAAACAGTTGAATAATACATGTGTAATACAACACCATTGGGTCATTCTAGTTGAAGCTGGTTCATGGCGTATAGCCTAGATCAATGATTAGAAGATTTGTTATGCATTTGCCATTAGCTCAGAACAGTAGCTTAGATCAATGATTAGAAGATTTGTTACGCATTTGCCACTAGCTTCACAGGCTTTTCAAGCAAGGGGCTGGCCAATGCAAGGGTAGAGATACCTTGTGAGTAAAGTCTAGCATGAAATAAGGCCAAAGGCAAGCAAAGTGCCTTGGAGTAGGGTCATTTGGTGCCCACTTCATATTCCCAACCATTCCTTTATATCTTGACTGGCTACAAAAGATAAACTATGGGCTTAAGGGATGAATATTGATGGAAATCATGTAACCGCAGGGCAGGAGACAACGGATCACTTGTTTGTAGAATGTTTTTACTCTAGAAGAATATGGAATGCGGTGTTGCAACTTAGCACATCGCAAAGAGACCTAGGAACAACAATGGTTACATGCAAAACTGAAAGGAAATGCTTCATTACAGTAGTTCTTAAGCTGGCTTGGAATGCTCATGTTTATTGGATATGGACGCAGAGAAACAGTAGGCAATTTAGAAGCCAACAAAGATCTGATTAAATAATCAACTCTTTTCATTAGATGATGTATAGGTGATTGTTGGTTGTACAGATGAGCAGTCTGATGTAATTTTTTTAGGCATACTGGATATATATTCATACCCAACACTCACACTTGAGTCTAAATAACATAGATGAAAGTATAAGCTTTGGCTAGGATCAAGGAGATCATGTATGCACCTAACCAAAAAAGAATCCCTCCTATCTTCATTTCTTGTAGGAAGAGATGGGAGATCTTTAAGGTAATTAGCATCTGTAATGAAAACCAGTAGACAAAGATGAAGGGCAAAATCCTTAGATTATCCACTAACAGAAAGTTTACATGCATCCGCAAGCCAAAACAAATCTAATGACTAGTGAAAGCCAAATTGCTGAATTGGCAAGCGGAGAGTCCCATCTCCAGAAATAAGAACATCACAATGTGGAATATGTTTCTCAAGGGAAAAGGTAAATTATAAAACCTAACAGAGTAGGCCAATGGCACAACTGATCTCCAAGTAGTAATAACCAATTGCCTGACATTTATCAAACAAGCTAATGCAATTTCAATGAAGAATTACAAAGGGAAAGTCGAATAAGTTGCATCATCTAAATAATGAACGGCCAAAAAATTTATAATCCTGATCTAAAATGGAAAATGCCAGAAAGAGGGGCATGATTGCAGTAGTATTTGATTCAATAGATCTATAAGAACCACAAACTGAAGATACACAGTGATTACTAAGAGAAAGATGAGTAATTTGCTAGCATAAATGTTACTATGGAGTGGTAAACTTTTGAAAAGTAAGCAAAGAGATCAGCATATTTATGCTAACAGTAGGAAACTCCAGGGAATTTATGGACCTAGGCCTCTAACATTGTCTAAGGGTGCCTAAACCTGCTCACATTACCTTTCAGTACCCATTCCCATGACTCAGACTTGAATGCTGGATAGGGGTATGTTCAACTTTTTGTATTTGGAACGTCATATCCTAATATCTGTGTCTAGATTATTTGTGCCAAACATAGATAATTCAAGAAAACTGAAAAGTCAAAGCAACAAAAACATGGAATAGAATAAGCAAGATTGTTCGTAGCAATAAATGATTTAAAACCCACCTTATTCTCTTTTCTATCCATAACAAAACTTCAATATTCTCAATACAAGTTCCACTACAGCAGTTGAACCTTTGTTCACAAAATATGGCAAGGAATTCTTACCCTGCAATATGTACAAACTTTGACAAAAGCATGATAGCCATTACCTAAAGCTCGGAAATGCCTTTGAACTTCCCGAAACCTTCATCTAACGCCTATCATTGTTACTCAAATTCAAGTGCGAATATTAGATTTTTCTAAGTTTTTCATGTATTCATAACCCTATGCCAGACATGAGTGTTGGGGATGAGTACTTAAAAATCTTTAACTATCTCTACTATCATACTTTTGCCTAAGTTCTCAAAAGAAAACAACTCAAAACTTGGAATGGATAACCAAAATAATATGAGAACCAAGGTTATCTGGACCCGAGTTATGCGTCCAACATGAACATATTCATTCTTTCTAAGTTCTAAGTGTCAAAGCAACATAGATGAGAAAAACATATCCATAAAATCAACTTAAATTTCTACTTCCTCACAAAAAAAGGCAACATGAAAGAACAATCTAGGTATGAAGAAGCTTCCTTATCTGCATACCTATTCAAGTTCCACCTCCTCTACCACCAAAACGCCCAGATTATCTTTCAGCTAAATAGGCTAAAAAGAACTAAGCTTAATAACAAAAACAATCATAAAATTCAACAACAAGAAGGAAAAGCATAAAATAAAAAGAGAACCCCACATGTCATCCCAGACTGTTTATTACATAACTATAAAAATAAAAAAATAAAATCATGCGCTAAAAGAACTCAATTTATTCTCTCAATAAATCAAAGTTTATTCTTTTCTTAAGGAGCTAGAAATAGTGATATAAGTATGTATATGGTTAAGAAGAGGGTTTAAAAATCCATGATGCTTTTGACCTTTGGAGGATAGAGGGAATAGAGGAGAGATTGTCTTTTGGCAACTTCCAACTGAGCTTTACCGTGGGAGAAAGCGGCGGACAGCTGAGAAGGGTCGCGTAAGTTCTTGTTGTCTCGAAACGCATCCATGGTCCGACGTTTAGAGTACTCCCTTATGTTGTAGTCGCAGAACTGACGCGCCACTCGCAGCAGTGAACGGTAAAGCTGAAGAACCTCTCTTCTCATCGGCACACCTGCCCCCGACGCGGCCATTTGCTTTTCTATTTTTTTAAGATCTTACTTTTATCACAGAGAAGAAAGAGAGAATGAGTTGAGAGACTGCGTTTTCTCAAGTTATACCGTGGAAAACACAGAATCTTCATGCTCCGCCTCAAAAAAACAGATATTGGTTTTTCGGAGTTTTTTTTTTTTTTTGACTTTTGAAATTAAAAAGAATAAATTAAAAAAAAAACTTAAAATGAATAAATTACTTAATTATTGATAAAAGTTAAATAATCTAATATCAACTCAATTATAAATTATCAACATAAAATCTAAAAAGAATATATCTAATAAGATTTGAAAAATTTCAATGCGTTTTAACTAAAACATCCATTATTTTATATTAATTTTAATAAACATATTTTTATATAATTTTCACCTACTCCTAAATATGTTATGATTTAATTATACGTATAAAAGAATATATTTACATAAATTTAGTATATTAATAATTCGTAATTTATAATTTTTGAATTTATCCATATCATATTCGCACTGCATTATTTTTTTATGGCTTCATGTTTTGATGATTCAATTTATAGTCTTCCTATTTACAATTAAATCTAAATTAAAATAATCTTTTATCACATAAGCAATAAATCAATCTGGGTCAGTTGAACCTAATACGGATTGTAAACGTCGATAATGACAATGTATCGTAAAGAAAAGAGAAAGAAAAATAAAAAAAACACACAGATTTTTATGTGGAAACCTTTTTAAGAGAAAACAACGACGAGAGAGAAGATAATTCACTATGTCAAATTTGAATAATTACAAGAGTAACAAACTATATCTATTTATAGGCTTGTAAAACCATATTCTAATAGGAGTGTAGTAAGGTTAAAACACCTTATTCTAATCAATATAAAATAGATGAAGTGTAATAAGGTTGAAAAACTTTATTCTAAAATAAAATAAAAGAAATATAGTTCTATATGGGTTTTACTTTTATTTTATTTTATCACTGTATTTTATTTTAATAAGGATTCAAGTTACTCAATTCTGACAATTTTCATATTGACATGAATTCTCAGTGAACAAGTTCTTCATCGCGAACTCTCAACGAACAAGTTCTTCATCTCTTCCATAAAACCCCTTAAGGGTTTAACTTCAACAATGAACACCGACCAAGTCTAAGCAATGCACAAACTTGGTTATAGGAAGTGACTTAGTCATCATATCTGCAGGATCTTCATGCTTACTAATTTTGCTCACAATAATATCACCACGAGCAATAATGTCACGAACAAAATGATACCAAATATCAATGTGCTTTGTTCTCTCATGAAACATTTGATCTTTTGTAAGAAAGATGACACTCTAACTATCACAAAAAACTATACTGATTTGAAAGTCTTCATTGAGTTCACTAAAGAGTCCCTTAAACCAAATGGCTTCTTTACAAGCCTCAGTAATCGTCATATATTCAGCTTTAGTGGTAGATAAATCGATTGTACTTTGCAAAGTGGCTTTCCAACTGATTGCACAACCTCCGATTATAAAGGCATAACCTGTGAGAGATCTTTTATCAAGGTCTCCAGCAAAATCAACATCAACATACCCAATGACTTCATCTCTAGTTCTTCCAAATTGTAAGCAAACATCAATAGTATCTTGTAAGTATCTTAAAATCCACTAAACTACTTTCCAATGTTATTTACCAGGATTTGTCATATATTTGCTAACTACACTGACTGCATATGATAAATCTGGACGTGAACAAACCATAGCATATATTAGAGATCCTATTGCACTAGAATATGGAACATGTGACATGTATTCAATCTCATCATCTGATTATGAAGACAAAACCGATGAAAGTCTGAAATGGGCTGCTAAAGGAGTACTAACAAGTTTAGCACTCTCCATATTGAACCTGCAAAGAACTTTCTCAATGTACCATTTCTGACTTCGGTACAATTTACTTACTTTTCTATCTCTAAAAATCTCCATACCAAGTATCTTCTTTATTGGTCCCAAATCTTTCATCTCAAATTCTTCACTTAGTTGAGCTTTGACATGTTTTATCTCTCCTTTATATTTTGTTTCTATTAACATAAAATCATGAGTAGATACACAAAAGAACTATCACTATTTTTTTAAAGTAAAAACAACTGTCAAAACTATTTCTGTCAAAACTATTTCTTTTGAAATAATGAGAAGTCATAAAAGAATCAAATCTCCTGTACCACTGTCTTGGTGACTGTTTCAAACCGTAAAAAAAGACTTTTTCAGCAAGCAAACATAGTCTTCTTTTTCTGAGATTGTAAAGCCTTTTGGTTGTTACATGTAAATATCCTAATCAAGTTCTCAATATAAAAATACAGTTTTTACATCTAACTGCTCAAGCTCTAAATCATGCATGACCACAATACCAAGCAAAACTCGAATCGAACTATGTTTTACAACTGAGGAGAACACATTTGTGAAGTCCACACTTGGAATTTGACTGTAACCCTTTACAACAAGCCTTACTTTATATATGGGTTTTTCAACTCTTAGAGTCTTTTTTTTTCTCTTTTTAAACACCCATTTACAACAAACAACCTTTTCGTTTTTAGAAAGTTTCACAAGGTTTCATGTTTTGTTTTTGTGGAGTGATTTCATCTCATCTTGTATAGCAAACATCTACTTTTCTGAGTCTTCACAGCTAACCGCCTCAGAATAATTAGATGACTCTTGATTTGCATCTATATCTTCAGCCACATTTAAAGTATAAGCAACTAGAACAATCTCGACATACTTTTTTGGAGGTTTAATCTCTCTTTAGTTCTATTTTTGGCGATAGAGTATTATGGTGAAGAAGAAACTCTATTCTGAATTTATGTACTAACTTCAAGAGTTAACTATGTTGTAGGTTCTCGATTAATCTGATGCTCCACTTGCTTTTGTTGTTCTTTATTAGAAAAGTCTTTAAGAGATAAGTTAGATAACATAGCAATTTCATCAAAAACAATATAATTGCTAATCACAACTTTTCTATTTTCGGGACACCATAACTTATACCCTTTTACATCAGCTTTAGAACCAAGAAAAACACATTTAATGAATATTAGTTCCAATTTTCCATTATCAACCAAAGATCTTTTAATCAGAATAATCAGCAAGATTATCAGACCATACCTCTTGTGGAGTCTTTTTCTCAATGACAATGGATGGAGATCAGTTGATCAAAAAATATGCAGTAGAAGCTGCTTCAGCCCAAAACGACTTTGGTAAGTTAGCATTCGATAACATACATCGAACCTTCTCCATGATTGTTCTGTTCATTCATTCTGCAACACTATTTTGCTATGGAGTATGATGAATTGTCAAGTGTCTTACAATTCTTTTTGACTTGCACAGTTCATTAAACTCATCAGAACGAAACTCTAAGCCATTGTCTGTGCGGAGGTGTTTTATTTGTTTTACAATCTGTTTTTCAATCATAGTTTTCCAAGACTTGAATGTAGAAAACACATTGCTTTTCTGCTTCACGAAAAGCGCTCAAATTTTTCTGAAAAAACTATCAATAAATGTTAGCATATAATTAGCTCCACCTCTTAAAAGCACTTTAGATGACCCTCATAGATCATAATGAATATACTCCAACGTTCCCTTCGTGTTATGAATTCCTCTGGTGAATCAAACTCTTTTTTGCTTTTCAAAAACATAGTGCTCACAAAACTTCAGTTTGTAAATTCCTTACCTATTAAAAAGTCCTCTTTTGCTCAATTCTTTCATGTCATTCTTACTCATATGCCATAGGCGTATATGCCAAAGTCTAGTAATATCATCATTTGACAAGGAAGAGAAAGCGATAGTTGCATCATCAGTAACAGTAGAACCCTGCAAAATATATAACTTGGCAGTCTTTCTCTGCCATTTCATCATAACGAGGGAACCTTTAGAAATCTTCAAAACCCCACTTTCAGCTGTGTATTTGTACATTTTAAAAATTAAGAGTACTCAATGAAATTAAATTTCTCTTCAATTCTAGAACATGCTGCACGTCACTAAGTGTTCTGACAATTCCATCAAACATCTTAACTTTAATAATTTCAACACCTGTGATTTTACATGAGACATTATTTCCCATCAAAACACCTTCAGACATTGTTTTATAAGTTATAAACCAATCCCGATTGGGACTTATGTGGAAGGTGCAGCTCGAATCAAGTATCCACTCCTTGCTCACTTTAGAATTTTTGACAGAAGCGACTAAAAGTTCACCATTGCTGTAATATTCTACAACATCAGCTTCACTAGATTTTTCTGATTGTTTTCCCTTTTGATTCGTAGCCTCCCTTTTGATTTTGTTCTGCAGCTTATAGCACTCAGATTTAATGTGCCCTTTCTTCTTGCAGAAGTTACAAGTTTTACCTCTGTTCGAACACTTCGATCTACCCTTAAATTTACCACGAGGATTCTGTTCCTATGTCATTCCACGATCATTATCAGCATTCCAATATTGTCTCTCATGAATAATGAGACCCTCTCCCTGAGAGTCAGATTTAACCATAAGATGCATTATCTTATCATACGAGGTCAAAAAATCATAAAACTCATCAACTGTGAGAAACTAGCAGCTATATAAAATCGTGTCTCTAAAGGTTGAATAAGACGGGAAAAACGAACAAAGTAGAATCAACCCTAGATCTTCCTTATCATATTGAACCTCTATGGCCTTCAAGTTTGAGAGAAATTCTTTAAACACTATTAAGTGTTTGTGTGTAGACGCACCTTCCTCCAAACGATGAGCATAAAGACGCTGCTTCATTTGCAACTTGCTGGTTAGAGTTTTTGACATACATATTTATTCTAGCCTCTTCTATAATGTAGCGACAGTCTTTTCCTTCATCACATCCTGCAAAATTTTATTAGAAAAATGTAGATGTAACTGTGTTAACGCCTTTTGACCTTTACACCTCTTCTCTTCCTCCGTCAATATCAAAAGCATCTTATCTATCTCTAGCAGGGCATCCTCTAAGTCCATCTGTGCAAGAACTGTCTGCATCTTTACCTATCACAACGCGAATCTGATGTTGCGATCCAATAACAGAATTTAATACTTTAAGGACGCCATTACCGTGATTTGATATGAACAACCCGAAAGCTCTAATACAAATTTGTAAACAATAGAACATTGATAATGATAATGTATCGCAAAGAAAAAGAGAACGAAAAATAAAGAATACAAATTTTTACGTGAAAACCCTTTCGGAAAAAAATCACAGGTAGAAGAAAAGATAATTCACTATGTCGAATTTGAATAATTACAAGAGGAGTAAATTATGTCTATTTATAGGCTTGTAAAACCATATTCTAATAGGAGTGTAGTAAGGTTGAAACACCTTATTCTAATCAATATAAAATAGATGAAGTGTAATAATGTTGAAAAACTTTATTCTAAAATAAAATAAAAGAAGTGTAGTTCTATATGGATTTTACTTTTATTTTATTTTATCATTATATTTTATTTTAATAAGAATTTGAGTCACTCAATTCTAACACAGATAGAGTTTGTTAGGTTTCAGATGGACTGCTCAGCCCATATACTTAAGGCAGCGCCCAAATTTATATGCATTTCGTTCCTGCAGGTTCAGGATTTTGGATATTGGCATCATCACTGTGCCATTACTATTAAATAAAAAGAATGATATGTATACAAAATGGATAAAAAATATCAATATAACTGGATTGCAACCATGATGGCCAATTTACAGGCTATATACATATATATACATATCCCACAAGTATATGGCATTCATCAAGTATTTCCCCTTGAGATTGTTAGATAGCCCCGAGAGTATAGCAGATCTTCGTCACCAACCAGCAAAAACCTATAAAAGTATATGAGCAAACGTTTCAGATACATACCTCTGTTGGAAGATTGTGTCGATGTTGTACATAACAGATCAAAAGGGACGAGTTCAAGTTAGCCAATGCAAGACATTATAGGATGACATGGAGGATGCTTTTTCACTTTTCAGTTTGATGACCATTAAGGGTTTGGGGGATTCTTCAACTCAGATTGAATGTTGTAGTTTACTCCCCCAGAATAAGCACTACCAGGTACATTGACTAGAAGTTCATCCTCTGGTATGTCCTCAACTATCTCTGAGGGTCCCTGATCCTGAAACAAACCAAATTGTAGATACATAACACCTAAAATATGAAATTTATGTTATAATAGAATACCATCATCTTACGAACTTTCCTTTCCCTAGTTTGAAACATGTTATGACATAGAAATGAACAGCTATAAAATGTGTAATAACCACCCTTGCTTATTTACCTTTCCACAAGAAGAATTATTTTCCATATTCTCGGCTTTTTTGAGGCCAGCCATGATGGCTTTAAGCTTTTTCTTTGCTTTGGCCCGAATTGAACGACGTTCAGTGCATTGTGCTGCAGTAACAACAGCATGACAGGCCACACAAAGGGTCCTCATATTCTCTAGCCTGCATTCACCTGCATAAAATTTCGGCAACATATGAAAATCGAAATCAAGCTCAATTTAACAGAAAAGCAATAAAACAAGATAGTCAAGATCAAGAAAGTACTAGAAAAAGTTTGTGAACAATAACATACCTCCGCCTCTATAAACAGGGACAATGTGGTCCGCATGCCATGCATTGCCCTCGGAAGGATCACTAACAAGCTTGTCAACCCTGCAGAAGGTAAACTAGGAAATTGGTTCATAGAAAATACTGTGATCTCGAAAGTACTACTAGTGTATGACTTATGTGGCCATATGCCTACAAAGCTGTTTAATACTTTATATGTCTAGCAGATTTCTTCGCATGACACTCATACAGTCACTGCATAATTTTCTACAACAAAATATTCTGCAGTAATAAGGAAACTGCACTGGTAACTTATCCTGATTGACGTACAAGCTCTTCTGACTTGCAATCTTTGGTGCTACTCTTGCAATATACTCCCGCCGCCTCTCTAATGTTAAAGGTTTTAAGTGCTTCACAAGTTGGTGACAGTCTAATTGGCAATTTGTGCAGATACCGTGCTCAAGTTGAAAAAGTTCCTGGAAATATTGAGTTGTCACATAAAGCATGTAACCCAATGGGAAAAAAAATAATCAAAAGAATAGATATATTGGTCAAGTAGTAAAGAAACATATGCACAAACCTCACGGATGAAACTGCTGCTAGTTCTTAGGCGGTATTCTTCATAGCAGCCAAGTTTACAAAAAAGATCCTCAAAATATTCAGGACTCTTGGCATTTCTCCCCCTGAAGACATAGGAAGCCAGTGACATATGTGACAAATGGTAAAGCAAGAGAAGGCTAATTAGTCCTTACTCGCATGGTTTTTGGCAGAGTTTACAGAGTGGTTCACCAGTCAGCGTCCAACCCTGAGTATACTCTTTCTCCTTTTTACTGTAACTACGCTGTAGATGGACCTTTTTCCACACAGCATTTGGAGGCAAAGAAACATTTATCTCACAAAAAGGTGTTGTGCGGCGCTTGCTCCCACCTTTTAGCAGTCCCTGCAATAGAATAAAAAGCAACACCTTGAGTTATCCATAATGAAATAAAGGATATATCCTAGAGTAGAATAAAATTCATTCAGACATACCCCAGTATTATGGTTAATGCTTTCCTTCAAGTAGCATAACTCAACAGACAAAGGGAGTTGCAAAGGCTTTCCGCGTAGTTTTCTTTGTTCAATGGGTCTTAGATTATTCCATTCATCAATGAAGGCCCAAAGAGCATGCCTATATGTGGGGTTGTCCTTGAAATATTTGGAAACCGTTTCCTTACTACCACAAGCAAGAGCATTTTCTAACTCAATTTCCTCTTGTCGAAAATTCTCAAAAAGTGGCACAGGTCTCAAATCTTTCCCTTGGATGCAGGAATACAGGTGGATTCTTCCAGTATGGGCACTTACCTGTATATTTCAAGTACAATGTAAATGTTTAAGAAAAGAAACCAACTGGATTTATATTCCTATTTATTGCACTGTCATTTAATGTAAACTCCAGACCACTAATAATATCATCATTGTTGAAACCTACAGTCAACTATCTATTCGAGAGAGGGGGGTATTTTCAAATGATGTTTTTATGGTTTTATCTCTAGAAAGAGATGAGTTTTCCTAGAGAATTAAGGTTGTATGTGGGTAAAGGATTAATAGGAAGGTTGGACAAAAGTTCTACGGTAGAGTTTAATCATTGAAAAGGTAATCTATATAATCAGTTCATTTATTGAATGTATGACAACAATACCATTTTTCACCCATTTTGTCAATTAAATCACACAGGAGATACAAGCTTTGGAATGAAAGTTTTGGTCAAGGATCAATCAAATAGCAAATGCCTGCAAATACATAAATCTAGGGGAAATTTTCAATAAAAAAGGCATAACACTGGAAGGATTTGACAGTTCTTTGATATATTTTGTAGACTGATATAATTAGCAGCCAACTACTTGCTATCATTATAATTACTTTTTGGCTGGGTTTTGGCAACTAATTTGTAAGTCCAGCTTGGCTTGCTTCCTTGCTTGAAATGTTGAATGAAACATTCTCTGAAAATGCTATAAAATTTATAGCATACATTCTGAAAGAATTTTCTATCAAATAACTTGAAGCTCATCTAAATCTTGTATGGCCATATATGGTTTTGAATTCATAATTTAGGATAATCTCTGTACTAACGTGTGAAATTAAGAACAAACAAGTCACCATGTTAACATCTCTTTACATGTCTACCACAAAGACTACTTAAAGGACCAATTTGAAATGGAGAAAATTTTCATCCGCTGCGCAGGGTGAGAAAACAACTAGAGTTTTGCTTGATGCAAAATAAATCAGAATCTACAATCAGGTATAGTTTGTTTACCTCAAACCGCAGAGAATCAACTTGAATAGTATTACATTCAGCGTCTGATGGTTGAACTAGTGCACCAACATCTGCTGTGGTTATCTTTCCCTGCATTAACATAGACTTTGAATTAGCTAATTTGAAGCCAAAATCTAAAGGACAAATCATTTTGCTGTATTGAGAAAAAAATTTTCAATTAGTACATTTGGCAGTGGATTTTGATCTTCGCTTCTGTTATCCATTTTAAAAGGAGGGCATACGTCGCATCGTCCAATATCAGCTGCAGAAGGATGCAATTCTTTTTCATTTCCCATGGAATTAAGATCTTGGAGTTGTCGATCAGGAACCACACCACCCTGTATATCAATAGAAGCATTATTAACTTGTAATAAACAGGAATATAGCTCAAAAGTGAAAGAGAAACAAGAAAAACTAATTCACTTGAATAGGAAAATAGTAGCAGCAGGTGAAGAAAAGCTTCTCCAACAAGGTTAGTTTAGCTGACATGTAGGTATTTTCTGCATGTGCTTGGTCAAAGGGAAGCTCAAGCATACAGGTTAACCATTCCAGCGAAGCTCCTTCTAGTAAATATAAAAGAAAAACTACTTTTTATTCTAATAATGTTAAAGTTTTACATCATTATGACTGTAGCTGTCACCAGTTTGATTCATTGTGTCAGATCTGTCATTCAATTCAACAGCAACATCAGCAAATGCTTCTGAAGGCTGCAAATCCTGGGAATATTCAGGGTCTTGCTGCTGCTCTAAGTCCAGTGAAAGTTTTCCAGGTGCTTCTTTCATCAAAATTTTTTGCTTACAATTTGCATAAGGTGTTACCATATCAGAAATGCCTTTAACCTACCAAACCAGAAGAATAAAGTTTGATCTTTTAGAAAAATTAAATAAAATAAAAAATGAAACGATATGATGCCTGCTAAACAAAACAAACCACCAATTTAAGTCATGCATTTTACCAAACATGCATATCCACAGGCATATCATGATTGGAATGGGAAAAAAGAAAAGATTTCTACGAAAGAAAAGAATTTTTTTTATACTAGTAATGTTAAAAAGTTTTACATCACTGTCATTGTAGCTGTCACCAGTTTGATTCATTGT
Organism: Gossypium raimondii; assembly: GCF_025698545.1. NCBI lineage: Eukaryota > Viridiplantae > Streptophyta > Magnoliopsida > Malvales > Malvaceae > Gossypium > Gossypium raimondii. The sequence goes on along the minus strand of NC_068566.1, from coordinate 33,422,414 downwards.
GTCAGATCCATCATTCATTTCAACAGCAACATCAGCAAATGCTTCTGAAGGCTGCAATTCCTGGGAACATTCAGGGTCTGGCAGCTGCTCTAAATCTACTGAAAGTTTTCCAGGTGTTTCTTTCACCAAAATTTTATGTTTGCAATTTGTATCCGGTGTAACCATATAAGAAATGCCTTCAACCTACCAAACCAGAAGAATAAAGTTTCATATTTTAGAAAAGATGATCATGATGCCTGCTAAACAAAACAAACCACCAAAACAAGTCATGTATTTTACCAAAAATGCACATGCACACACATATCATGGTTGGAATGGGAAAAATGAAAAGATTTTTATGCCAATCAGGTTAAGTTTCAAAACACATTTAGCACTAGCACAGACAGAAAGCAATACTGATGAATAAGCATCAACAATATAATATTAATAAGTGTTTGGCTATGTAAGGCTAAAGGCAATCTATTGCATGGAACAATTCTCAGCAGCCACCAACGTACATAAAATGTGATTAACAGGCAAAAGCAGTCAGAACAGAAATCATGTAATCCTGATGTCTCCTTACAATAGTTCTGAAACAGTAGAGAGAAAACTTAAAATGGTGCAACAAAACAATGTCAATTACACCCCCATCTTTGCCCTGCTTCTCATTTTAAGAAAGAACCTAAACTCTGCTAAGTATACCACAAACAAATTTATTGTAAAAATATATATATTTTTGTATAAGATCACTCCAATATTAGGAAGTTGTCACTTATTGTATGAATAGTAGCAAATGCATAGAGAGAGAGAGAGAGAGAGAAAGAGAGAGAGAGGAGGTACTTCTATCTCTTTCATTGCGTCATATTTTCCATTTGTTGTAGATGAAACACGGTGCAGACTCTTGTTTAGATTTTGCCAATGTGACTCATCCAACGTATCCTGTAGTATGAGAAAACTATAAATAGCATAAAATAATATGAACTGTCTGACAAATTTGCTAAAATTTCTTCCATATATATGCACACCTTTGCCCAGAGGATGTAAATGTTGACCGCACTTGTTTGCCCTCGTCTGTGAGCTCTATCCTCAGCCTTTAAAAGACAAAGGATGGAAGGGGAAGTAAGGCAACTGATCAAATTTGAACAAGCAAAAGTATGTATTTATAAAGCTCTGAGGACGATAGGTCCTTAAGCAAGTTTGGGATTAATACAAGATAAACCAATAAAAGATTGTAAGAGCTCTCTCTATCTCCCCCTCCCTTCCTTGCCAAGATGATGCACAGGAAAGTTACAGAAATCCAATTCCACAACCTTAATTATTTTTTAAGCTTTGTTTTACATTCCTGCCATCGTTATTGCTATTCTCATTCCAGGAATAAAGACCTTAACATATGCATTCAGAAAAATGCAGAAATGATCAACTACTTTTCTGCTTTAACTGACATTTCAATCAAGCAGAAATTTTGATGCATATCATCAATTTTTTTGCTCTTTTGGATGTGTACATTATCCTGCCATCTAGACTAGCAAGCAACGCATACTGGATAACTGCCCTATAAAATATTTGCTTCTAATTTCATCCATAATCTTCCTTCATCAATTAGGGAAAAAGACCAAGGGGGGGGGGGGGACACTTCCTTTTACAGTATTTAAAATAGTTTTAAAAATGGAAAATCAAGAACACGTGTCTAAAAGGAAAAAGCAAAGAGAATAACAGGCCAGTTGGTAAATCAAAATAGGACCACAGAAATCTGAAGCTCCTAAAAGCTCTAATAAAAACAGTGGCACCAAAATAACCTTGCGAAGGTGATTGTTGGTATTGAAATTCGAAACTAACCTCAAAATTTTTAAACATTTAACACCATTCTACATTAAATTCAGCGCATTCAAAATTTTATTGAGACTGGAACAGGATTTCTTAAAGAGTAATGCTATAATTCAGCAAAAAAAAAAAAAAAAAAATCTATATGTAAAAACCTGAAGCATCAAAGATGGTGACTGAGGCAACTCCAAGAACACAACATGTTTTGCTGATGAAAAATCAAGTCCAACACCCCCAGCAGTTATTCCAATTATTGCAATTTTGGCCTGATGAATGAGGCTGGCTATGGTCAGTATAATACAGGAAAAAAGTAGCTTGGCTGCAAGTCAGAAACTGGTCTCTTTAGTAATGTCTGCCACACTAGAAAATAACACATAGGACATATGTAGAAAATGCTTGTACCTGTTCATGCTTTTTCCAGTATTTTTAAGTATCCAGGGAAGCACAGAACATGAAAATTGTTGCATGGATGAATAGATTATTGGAGTAAACATCTTGGGTTAGAAAATAAAATGTATAAACCTAAATTAACAAAGTAACTATCAAAAAGAGAAAGACATTGTATCAGACACAGAAAATCTTGTAGCAATATAACCACTTTTTGAGTATAGAAATTTCAAATTTCATGAGCTATGCAATTCAACGTGTTTAATCTAGATAATAGTTGATAATTATGCTAAATGACAAAAAGGTCAGTAAAGACAATCCAAAAATGTTTCTTAAACGAACAAAAGGAACATAGACAAAGAAAAATGTAACACAAACCCCATTTGGTGATTTAAATGACAGTACAGCTGATTGTCGATCTTTTGGAAGTGTGGTTCCATCAATACGGACAAAACTAATTCCTTTCTCACATATGAAGTCCTGGATAATTTAAAACAGCAAACTTCATGGATTGCCAAGGAAAAAATAAAGATGGTAGTCTTAAAAACCATTTATTTAAAGTTAATAAGGTGTCATCATGGATCTAACCTACTAACACAGTAGCATTCACTATTCAGAGGGCTACAGACTAAAGAAAAAATTTTAAACAAAAATATTTTACGCATCAAAAGATTTGACTTACAGCCCATCAAAACGAGCGGAAATAAACCTAGACAAAATATCACAGCTCCATTTTTACTTTAAACTAGAAAGTAATTAACTGCTTAATTTCATATTGAAAACCTAATTTTTCTTTTTTTGTATATTGCAGATCATCAATGAGACAGGACAAATCTATCATGCACAAATTCTGTGCAACTAAAGAAATAAAGAGAATCTTTCTTTTTGTCTTTATCAATGCTGATAGTAATTCTTCCACAGTCAAGTATGCATCTCAATATTCCATTAGATGTTACTCTAGTGAATGAAGGGCTTATTATATCTTACCTGTATTCCATCAAGAACTTTATGGTGATGGGCAAAAATTATCATTTTATGAGAACTGGAGTTTAAACCAAATTCTTCCACGCCATCTGAATTTGCAATTAGTGGGTGATTAGAAAACCATTTACGAAATCCACGAAGCTTTGCAACACCAAGTTCTTGATAAGAAAGTTCACTAGAATTGCAATTGTGAATGCCATCTGGAAGCAACAAGGAGCAATATATAACTACAAAAACAATACTCAGATACGGCCAACTGTGTATTCATGACATCTAGCACAAGCAAGCAAAAACTTGCAACACCAGCATGTGACACCAAGTATGGAATTAATTGTATTTACTTCCTATTCATGAAAGTTTTCTCATAATGGTTCAATTAATCAAAGATTTCTAAGCATCCATTATACAAAATATATACCAACTATAGATATTTGTGTCTCTATAAACATAATGATGCAGAAAATAAAAAATAGAGAAAATCACTAGAAAACCAAAGACTGAAATTTTCTCAAAGCTGAGATAAATTTCTAATACCTTTTTCAAGTATCTGAAAGACCTCCACAATCAAAAGCCAACTAAAATTACCGGCATAGTTGTTTATAGGCTATTTGCCTAATTCCCATACATTATACACGGCAAGATCAGTTAATAGAGAACCTAATGTCCTAAACAAAAATAAAATTTACAATTAAAGCACAAGAAAATAAAAGATAATTAAATAGCCCCTACTAATACGCATTACATGATCTTAAAGAATGAAATAAGTTAAGAGTGCACGCAACCTTAAGTTAATTCACATTAAACAACTTCAGTTGCATTATGAACAAGAATATCTCCAAAACACAGTGAGAAACATAGGAATTGAAGATTTCATCCCAAATAAAAAAGGAATCTATACTGGAAATAAAGCACCACAGTTTGGAAAGAACTGGAACAATGAATCACTCAAAATTTCAATCTCTCTATAGTGACCAACATTAAGAAGAAAAAAGAAAAGAAGAAAAAAAACAACTCTTCATGTCTAAACAAGATTCTACAGGGAAAGGAATGCACTTGTGCTAGTTTTAGATGATGACGCTCTATGTGAAACCAAATTCAGTTTCCAATTCTTAGAATGCAAGAGAAAGTTATGCTTCAACTCTAGAAAACACGCTATTTGCAATGCACCTTTGGGACTACAGCTAATAGAATATCGGCTTACAACAATTAATCATGTGCCATCAATATGACAAATTCAGCATATTCCAAAGGCATAAGCAACACAATATACGCAAAGATCATCTAGATAAAAATTTTCACCATTTATCCGAGTCATATGTGTTTGTTAAAACAGAAAATGTTTAAAGAGGAATCTGTATCAATGGCTTAAATGGCATGAAATACTGCCTAATCTTCTGTAGAAATAAATAGCTCTGTTTTGGTCTATCCAACAACCAAACAAAATATAATGAGATCAACATCACAGAAGTTGAGTAGGCAGAGAGAGACAGAAAACTAGCATGCAGGGTTACCTTATAACATTGAATTTCTCACATGCAATACATACAGAAATGTCCATAATTACCATTGTTTCCGCCCAGTTTCTCCATAGCAATATCGTTGGAAGCATTATTTTCAAAAGCATCAGCGTTGGAAAAACTGACAGCTGCCTTGGCTGAAGCTATGTCTGATTTCTCCAAATGCAACCTTATAAGCTGCCGACGTTTGGGAGGTAACTGGACCAGGACATGTTCCTTCAGACGTCTTATCTGCAATTGGTCAGCATCTATCTATGGAGCAGTAACTTTTGAAAAGATATAGACCAAAGAAGTACAAACATAGTATTCCTTTAATAAAAAGACTTGGCAGATAAAAATGGTAATTTAAAACTGAATAGAACTTCCAAATAAGAACAATCACTTAAAGATTGTCTTGAATGTACATGGAAAAAATGGAAATCCACATTCAAATTTGAATGGTTAGAATGCAGGATGAGAAAGTAACCTTTTCATCAATCATTATTGCAACTGCTAAAACAAAAGAAATTTATTCTTATAGAATGTGTGAACGGAACAACTAATAGCCTAAATAGAGCACAATGATAAAATTATACCACAAAACCATCCCCATTTGCGGGAAAGGCTTTTCAGTTGAGCACTCAAAAAGAAAGAGTTTGCATTAGTATCTGAACTATTGCTTATATTGACTGTTTAAAATGGTAAGTGCTCAAAAAAGGTACATTGATGCTTCCTTTTGCCTCATTAATATTAGATAATAGCCAAGCAGAATGTTAAGTGCATGAAAAACAAGGACAAACCATGACTGTTTGGCTAAGTAACACATTCAACTCCTCCAAGCGAACACCCTTTGAGAAATCCTGCAGGACAGCTTCATCAAATGTGTTAAGACTTTCATGCTAACAATCAAACCAAAAAGTAGATGTTGATGAATATATAGAACTTAGCACCATAATCCTTTACTTATGTAGCTACCAAATCACTCAACCAAACACAGTCATATAACAAACTGTTACACATAGCCACTATGGCTACACACAAAAACTCTTAAGGAAAAGAATTGAAGAACTAGCTTATAAAAGCAAAAATGCAATTTTGTAGCAAAAGCAATTGACCACATTACCAAAAGCAGTTGACCTTTTTATAAGAAATTGATTAAGCAACAGTAACTTAATACCACGCATAGGAAAAATTCTGGAAGAAACTATACTGTGTTTCTTGAAAGGCTGCTCAAATGTTACCTTAAAACCTTGAGTGGTCTGAGCAAAGTTGACATCACAGTAAGTTTCTGCAAACTTGTACTTGGTCACTCCCAACAAACCAGGCCTATACAACAGAAGCATGGTAAACCAATTGCTAACAAACCTAGAAAAATTGCAAGATTCTTAAGTGTAAAGAAAGCTTACCACAAAATATTTATCTGATGAAAAATGTCATATGGCCTACATTGGAAAGTATAGAAAGTACGATTTTAGATTGCACTAACAAAAACAACATTAAGATAAGAAAGCTATCAAAGGTAGAATCACTACTGAAAATTATTAGATATATATTATGCCCATGCTAAACTTAATATAGATGATGATGGTGCTATTTTTGCTTCAAATTCCATGCTTCAACCTTGACAAAGAAGGTGTTCCTGATAAGAGTACTATACGCCTGACCTTCTCCGCCAAATCAAGAACTGTTTGTATCTGTTGATACAGGACACATCCCAATATTCAGTAAAGGATATTGAGCACTAAAACTACAATAAATGAGCAATAGCGCTCATAATATTACAAGTAATTTGATTCTCTCATTCTCTAGAGGAATTATTATCTGATATAGTCAACAAATATAAAGTATGATTAAAGCAAGGGAGGTGTTTACCTCTGCTGATTCAGTTGATTTTCGTGAACATCGTAGATGGTGAGATTCATCAACTATTAATAAAGCCCATTCATGTTCAAGCATGCTCTTCCGCAAGTGTTTAAGCATAGTGTAAGAAATAACCACAACTCTAGGATATTTGTCTAAGTAGGCAGGATTATCCCGATGACCAAAAACTGAAGTCAAATAGAATATGGTGATAAAAATAAAAGAATTAGTCCTACCACCACAAAGATTCAAAATCTTCAGATGAGAAAGGGGGATAAAAATTGACGAATATATGCTACAATGACTTGTCAACATAAATATCAGTATTTTGCATCGGCAAAAAACTAACATACTACCTGAGATTATTAAATAAAAGAGATTACTATTACATCAACGCTTTTTCAACTATCAAAACAAGCCATTTCCCATTGTTTGAGGTTCACAATATGGATCATATGTGCATCACTATGCTCGACTTAGGATCATATCCTAAATAAGCTTAGTAATAGTGAAGTCCCTTTTCATGTGTATGAACCATGCCATTAGATCTTCTTCCTCTCTCCACATGGTTTTCTTCCATTTATTCACAACTTCTTACAGAAAATTTGAGGGTTTCCAGTTTTCTTTTAGCATACCGCTACCACCTTCACATGTTTCTCGTTTAAAGAATGGAAATGTAAAAAAATAAAAAACTAGTTACAAACTTCTCATCACTCTTTAACGTAATCTCTACACATTTCTCTTGTAACTTTTAAAGTTTTAGGTCATATTTTTCCTTAACTGATAACTTCAGACAACAGTATGATAGCAATCGAGCAAAGGTCATATTTTGATTAGGCACTGATATGGAAGTTGTATCAATTTTTCAACAAGGTTACTGAAGTGGTACTGTTCACATTTCAGAATGCTACAGTAAAGTATAACTTGACAGAAACTACTTCTTATGGTTCTAAATATGGGTATCGCTTGAGTCTTTCTATGGTTTTCATCTTTCTTAGACAATATTGTGCTGTCCAGGACTCCAAGTAACCTAATGTCAATGATACAGATTTAGTTGTTATGGCTGAATCTTGGAGAACCTACCTAAGCTCAAGGGCAGTGCTACATCTAGGTTTTGAGATCAAATTATAACAAAAAAATATTATATTTTTTCAATATTGACCCCACCTAAATTACATAATATAAGAAAAGGGTCAGTGAGTAAATTCCACATCCTTTTTGTTATGGAAATTGAGTTCAACCCCCAATTCTTACTAACTACTAAAATTTCCTAAACATATCCCCTTGAAGGCTTTGTTCTATTTTAAACTAAGAATAATTAACAATGAAACATATACTCTCAAAAAAAATTTTGGGCTAGAATAAAAAGAAGTCAAAGCTTCCTTTGCTATATCTTTGATTGTTTGCTTTCCTAACAACCACCCAAATTCCTCCACCCCTAACCCCAAAAAAAATAAACCAAAAAATGAAAAGATGGATGTATGCTAAATGTTACCAAGATGTATATCAGAAGGTAAACAAAAGGGTAGCCACCGCTCCAATTCTTCTGCCCATGAATAACGCAAAACAGCAGGGCAAACAACGAGAATAGAACCTTCATTAATGAAACAACCAGCAATAGCAATAGCCTGAACACAAATCAGATACGTAAACAAAACTTATTTTCATGCCATCTAAAATCAGAAGCCCAAAACCTGAGAGTTCAAACAATCTTCCAACTATAAACAGTAAAAGGAATTATGCTTTCTCAAATCTAAAATGTAGCCATTGCACTTAAAAGGAAAATATTGCATATTGCTTGCCGAATGTAATGACAGCATATACCACACAAATAAGTACAATGATTTTTTTTGTTATGAAACCATCTGCAGTGCAGTTTTTTTTTTTTTCTAGTGTGGGGGGGGGGGATAGAAGCTGGAAAAGATTTTCAGGCATACAGGGCAGCCGTGAAGCTACAGCCATATAATTCATGTCAAGGGATTAAAAGCACATAGAACATCATACTCATACAATTACCTGGACTGTTTTGCCAAGCCCCATTTCATCTGCAATTAGACACCGACCGCCCCTTCGCAAACCAAATTTGATACCTTCAAGTTGAAAAGGCAGAAGTGAATTCAATAGTGTTTCCGGTAGCTTTGTGATTAATTCATCAACATCCTCATCAGATAGATGTTCTGGTCTACACGGTCTCCATTGTCCAGCAACAAAGCAATGTGAAAATGTTTCAACAACTCTTAGTGTTAAATGGGGTATCTCCTTGATCTCAATATCCTTTGACTTCCTTAAACATGACAAAACAGAACCATAATCCCTGAGCTTATAAACACATGCCTTTCGACCTCCACTGTCTTGGGTGTAATGTGAGTGCATAACCTATCAAAATTGACACAACAATATCCAATAGAATGTCAAATGCGCGAAAATAAACAATACAAAGAACCTAGAGCTTGATTGATTATTTAAAATTAAACGATTTCAAGGAAATGAAAATAAATAGAATAAAACTTCAAAATTATTTGGTATAAGAAATAGGCAAAGCTGTAAATTTAAATCTTGACCCCATATGAATTGAAAGAGAAGAAATAGAAAAATTCAAAGAACTCAAAACTAGAAACCAAAAACCCAACTCACATCATATAAAACATCCCCCAATCTTCGCAAGCACTCTTCATCGCCCGGGTACAGACAACCCTTCAGCGTCTCCGGGGTGATCGAGAAAGTGTCAGGGGAGCAAATTTCGAGCCTGGCCTGGAACTTTTTAGACAATTGGGTACTGGAAACTGGCATCGATTTCGAATCTTGAGGTCGTTTTGGGATCTGGGCATTGTCGTTTGCGAGTTTAGGGCACTTGGCGAGCCTCCAATAATGAGATTGGTTTTCTTGACAGTGAATGTCTGCACTGGAGGATTGTAGTAGCGCTTTTCGCTTTGCGATTGCAGCTAACCGGTTAGCTTCCGCTTGCTTTCTTTCTCCTTCTGTAAGCTTCATTACTGTAAGTTTTTTTTTTCTTTGGGTTTTGTCTGTTTAGGGGGGAAGGGGCGGGGGGTTGTTAGGGTTTTGAAATGAAGTTGGGAGGTTTTGAAATTGGGGGAAAAATAACGGGAAAGTTATCCGTAGTTTGGGATTCCGACACGTGGCTACTGGACTTAGGATTCATTTCAAAGTACATATTTTTTTTAGATTAAATTTAAGTCGTAATATAAATTTTAGCCCTAAATTTAGTTCCATTTTGATACATGTATTTTTTTCACTTTGGTACATAAATTTGATAATTAGATTTATTTTAGTACTAAACTTGGATTTCGTCAAAATTTAATGATGTGACCAGAGTTTTTAGAACATGACTAGATTGTCAGTCTTATCGATTGAACCAAAGATCGATTGTTATATTAGTCCAACCAAAGAGATTGAACCAATTAAAAGGGAAACAGCTCGAAACCAGTGAAAATAAAAAAAATTAAGACAAAACCAGTAGTTGAACAAGTTGAATTGATTTAATAAAATAATAATTTTTAGATTTTATGAATTTTAATTAATTAATTAATTGTTATTGGTTTAGCAGATAAACCAATCAAACCAATTGAATCGAGAATCAACAATATGATCAATTCAACCATAAGTCTAGTTATTAGAATATTATATGCGACACTCTAAGATTGCACCTGATCATCATCTCTAGTTTTATATAATTTTTTAAATTTTCAAGTGACAATGTGGCATAATCAGAATGTCATGTAATCAAATTGTTATATTTTTTAAGTTCAAGGACCAAAATTATATTGTAAAAGTAATATTAAAAGAATTTAAGAACTTGTATTTTCCTCAAAATTGTATTTGATTAATTTTTTGGGTACTTTTCATGTCGTTTTATGGTTCATGTTCAGGGTTTGTGATTGTCGCTCACAATAATAATGTCTCCAAATTTCGAACTCCATTTGTCTCTTAGGAATATAATGTGCCTTATCGATTACCCAACACTTATTAGTATTTTACTTAATTATTTTATATTAAATTTTTACATCAATTTGGTAATTAAAATTGTAAATTTATAAAAAAATGTTGACATGGCTTGATAAGAAAGTGTTGGCATAAAAAGTTATTCTTAAATTTTTTAAAAGTATAAAAAACTTTTCAAGAATTACAAAAAATCATTTAGTATATAATTTTTTTAACATTTGAATAAAAGCTATTTTTATATGAAAATTTAATAATTGCATTTATTTAATATTTTTAATATGTAGTATTTATGTGTTTAAATTTAATTTTACTTACAATTTAATCTAGTTTTGATTTTAATATCGTGCATATTTCATGTATTATTATTAATTAGTTTTAAACTATACATTTCATTATTTATATTCTAAATATGTAGTTTCTACATGCATATATCACGAGGTTAGAATTTTAGTTTGACAAACCGCGCGACCTTAGTTGATTTCTTGGGTTCAAGTCTACCTAAGTTAGCCTTACTCTCGAAACATAAGAATTCTCGCAGAAATTCTCTGAAGCTTCAAAAACAAAGCGGAAGCAAACTCGAAAGAGAAAAAAAAAAACCATGAACGAACAAAAAAGCTACAAGAAAATAGCGCACATAAATTGTTTGAGTAAATGCTCTTAAAAGTATTCTATTACTTTGAAGGTTTACAACTAAGTATTACAAATAAGGGAAAAACCTTTATTTATAGTTTAGCTCCCTTAGATTCGACGATACAAATTGAACTACATCAACAACTGATATTAGTATCTATCTACAATATGAGAGTTTTAAGGGATTTAAACTCTATACAATCTTATCTCTTAGAATTTACGTTAATCATGATAACTCTAGTTTTATTGGAGTGTTTCACTGGGATACCAAGGCTTCAAGTAGATGGGTTTATCTATGTGTTTCATGAATTGGGCCAGTTCAAGTGAATCAAATGGACCCTATTTAATCAGTTGACATCTATAGGACATTATGTGCACATTCATCATAGATTTTATGTAACACCTAGTTTCTAATAAACTTGTAATTAAGGATAATTAAAGGACTAAATTGAAAGAGACCGCAAGCTCACGGCCTCTATTGGAAGAAAAAAGAAAGCTGGAAACTGAATTAAACATAGTTGAGAACCAAGCCTGGTTTGGTTAGAATGGAACCAACCGGTTCTTTAGAAGGATACATAATAACTAGCAATGGACGATACTCATAAGGCCAACAATAGAGCAGGAAGAGCTATAAATAGCTGGGAAATGGCTTTCCATAGATGATTTTCTTCTCGACTCAGCTTCATTTTCTCCTCTTCATCTTCTTCAGTAGTTCAAAAAAGGAACAACCATAGAAGGTTTTGCATGGAGTAGACTTCGTGAGAATAGAGGTGGAAAAGTAAAGAAACTAGCAACTTGGTAAGGTTCTTAACCCTTTTAGGTATATTAAAGTTAAGGAAATAAAGCTATGAATATTCAGAACTATTTTAAGGGTTTTGCATGTTATTAAAGTTTAGGTTTTTAAGATAAAGTGCAAGTTTAACCAGTGGCTTTTGGTTGTAAATTCTTAATTGTTAGGAAAGTGGAAGCTCTAACATTCGAAGAAGCTAAGCTGTGGAAGTGATGAAGTTTTAAGTGAGTTCTTAAAACATCATGGATGTTATGATTTATGTTGTCTAAGCATGCCATGGTTGCTTAAACATGAAAAATGATGATATGTGCATGCATTGCATGACTGTGGGGAAAACCTTAAAAGGATAAATAAAGTTAAGATGAGAATAAGAAGTGACCTTATTAGGTACTGTCTCAGGCGAAGCTCCATGCCTTACGGAGGGAACACTGTGTTGTTTAAGCATTAAGGTTAGGTGGAGTAAAAGCGGTAATGGGAGGAGGATTTAGGAAATCTGTATTATAGAATAGTATTTACCACGATGGTGATATCGACTAGTCCTTCGGGCGACACTGTGACGACAGTATATGGCGTAAGACAATAGATAAATGACGCTATGATAGTTTGGTATGAGTTATGCAGTGTAAGACCATGGATGAAAGATGCCATGGCAGCATGGTACACGATAAAAGGTATATGTCATTATACAATGGATGAAAGATGCCACGACAGCACGATATAAGATATAAGGTATACAATGTAAGACCATTAATAAAGATGCTATGGCAGTTAGGTATAATAAGTAAGACTATGGATGAAAAACTTCATGACATCATGTGATAAAACGCCAAGATGGTGAATTGATGTAAGACCATGGATAGAAGACTCCATGACATTCACATAGATAATTCGTAGAGACAGTAAACACGAGATAAAGTTTGCTAGGACAGTAAACACGAGATAAAGTTTGCTAGGACAGTAAACACGAGATAAAGTTTGCTAGGACAGTAAACATGGGATAAAGTCTGTAGGGATAGTAAACACAGGACAAAGTCTGCCGGGACAATAAATAGAAGATAAAGTCCGTAAGGACAATAAACATGAGGTAAGTCTGTTGGGACAAGAGAAACAAGAAAAAAAGGGTATAAGACCATAGTTGGGCTACGACAATCTATAGAGTTAACCAAGACCTCAAGTGAGGGGTATGTGGCCAGTGCGCTGAGTATAAGAAGCCACGTAGGTGGAAGAAGAGTTAAAAGAAAGTGTAAGTATTGGCAAGCGGATCTTGAGGAATCTGCCAAAAGTAATGAAAACAATGGAGATAGCCATGAAAGTCAAAAAGGCATGGGCAAGGACCTAATAAAATTTAGAGAAAGATAGGTCGTATGAGAGCAGGCCTAAGTATGGAAAGGTAAGAGGAGACAGAATGTCTGCCAAGACTATTCCTCTTTGAGGAAAGTCCATTTCGAGTACATCACCATAATGAAAGCCCATAAGGAGACAATGAGCAAGTGAGATGATAGGCTCGTATAGCTATAGGACGATAAGTCAGTTGTTCATTATGGGGACAAGTAAGGTCTCAAGTTAGTCTTGTGCATAAGATGGATTACTGGAAGTAATACCGCTATTGTTACCAGTGGGATGGAATAAGAATGGGTTTACTAGGATGGTGAGGCCTATTGAAGGTCAACATAATACGAAAATGTCAATAGGACCTTTAAGACTAGTGTATATAAAGAGGGAGTCTGCTAAGGACCGGATCCACCATGAGAGTTTGCCAAGAAAGGTATGACTTAAGGACCTTTGGGCTAAAGATAAAAGAGCGCTACCACAGAGGTACAAGATGGTAGATGGGTGTACTCCCAAGTAAGATAAAGGACAACGAATACCTTGCATGCGGGGTGTATGAAATGAAGAAAATATGAGAAGTAAAGATGGGTTTTGCTGATCGAGCAGAGTAATTGAAATATGGTCGGGTGGAGAGTGACTAGAGGAAGGTATTGAAAGAGAGCGATGAAGCTCGGAGGATTGGGTGGAGTCCGCCACCCTGATGTTCAATAATAAACATGAGCAAGCATGGAATATTTTTATGTTTAGTTTGTTGGAAAAATCTTGATTTGAAAATAATTTTCTTACACAGCGAAAAATTAAAATTTTGAAAACCGACTCGATTTGTGATATTTATAGCAATAAACCTTAACCAAAATCTTGGATTAAGTGGATCCTTGATATTTTTTAGATTTTAAATAAATGATCTTCTTCGCTATTCTCGTACCACAAACTGATTCGAGTGTGAGCTCGAACCAATTGAATCAAAACACAGATCTAGAAAAAGTTTTCCTTTTGAGGTGAAAAAGAAAATTTCTCTTCTTTAATAGAAACCAGTAAAAAGAAAATTTCTCTTTTTTAATAAAAACCAGTAAAATTGTTGTTCTGAAAAATATATTTAAAAGTTGAGAATAAATTCTCTCTATTTTTCGGCAGAATAACAATCTCTTAAAAATTGTGTAAATAGCTCTATGGATGCCATCTATTTATAGGAAGAGAAGGTAGAGAACCCTTTTAGAGTTGTAGAGGTTTATTTTAAATAGAAAAATAACATCCTACTTAGAGCAGGAGAGGGGTGAATGTCCCACCATTGTATTTCAACTAGGGTTTTTGCCCCCTTCATGTTATATGATGGGTTTTAGGCCTCTCTAATCCTAAGTCTTTTTTGACCAGTACTATGAAATGTGATTCAAATTGATTCAATTTTTCTATTTCCTAAAACAAAATTTAATATTCATATATATATAAAAATTTCTCATCCCTATTTTACCTTGACAAAATTTTAAAGATTTTACCATTTATAAAATTTTGACAATTTTGCCCTAGTAAAAATTCGAGAAAATATGTTTAATATTTCACAACCCAACATCTTCACTATGACCAAATGATTTATTTTTATTTTTAGGCTTCAAAATAGTCCAAAATCTAAACTTATTCTTTCATCATTTTTTAAGTAATCCTATACAGGATTGCAACTTTCCATTTTCATTTTTATTTCCATTTCCATTTTTGGAAACCTACATTCATTTTCAAATGATTCCATTTCTCCATTTCAGAGACAACCATAATCATTCCTGAATGTTTCCCATTTCTCTTTTTTTTTATTCATTTCGTTAATTTTTATTCAAGCACACAATTTATTTCTGGTTTCAATGAGCTAATGGAGGGACCGATTGGACATATGTAGTTGAGGCTCAAATGATTTATAAATAAGTTCCATATTTTCACCTATTAATTATAAATTCATTTAGTCACGAAGTCATTCCACTATAGTATTGTGACTGAGCTCTCTTCAATGACATACCATTACGAAAGCAACTACTCAGTGCTCGTCTAATGATCTTGTCATAAGTGTGTTACCCTCATAGGGTATCTTTGATCTCTTTGGGATAATATCCGTTCTCCCAATATGATCCTATTTTATCTCATGGTAACCATTACATCTTCCTTCATGAAAAATCAATCACTATTAAATAGTGATCAAGTCATCCATCATAAAGATAGACGACTCGTGGCCACGTTTACTTTTCATCAACTATGTAATGCCAATGAGAGGATATTATTTACCCATATTTTGGGATATTAATTCCACTATTGCGAATGGCGCTACATACTACAAAAGTCGTACACCCACACGAGCTTTCAACTCATTATATATTTGAACTCAGGCTTTTACTTACATCAAAATGTATGAGTCATGCATACATAGTCTACCATACACTCAGGATTTAGGTATGCCACACTATGAACATTAAGTGATTAAATCCATAAAAAATTTAAGATCTATTCTACTTGGGTCCTGTTCGATGTACTATCAGTCCAGTCAATCACATCTATGTCTCTATCTTCTGGGAGTCATCCATTCTGATGCCCAAGACATCTCCCGTATTAGACTTGATAGATGACGTATTATTCTTTCAATCAGTTTGCTTATTTTTTTATTAGACTAAGGACATGTTTAGGTTCATTTAATAATACATGTTTAGGTTCGTTTAATAATACCTTTTAGTATTAGTTAAACAATAAACAACCAATAAGTAACATTTTCTTCTATTTTGCTTTGCGTGCAAAAACCATTTGAGGATAATAATACAAAATACGTTAATCATAATCAATGAATTTGTTTTATTAACCAATCCATTTAAAAAATTACAAGTGTATATTGATGAAAATACTACACTTAGGGCACCAGACCCAATATAGTTTACTTTACATATGTTACCCTCGTGTGATAGGGTTTAATTATGGTGTAATAAAGGAATTCACTAATTTCATTTGGACTTATTGGAGTTTGCGTAATGATCATATGATTTATGAGGTTGATCGAAGACTTAGAGGAGGGATCAAGCTAGATGTTGCTGAAAGCGGGGATCACATGCTGTTAGAGTCATGCACATAGGAATGGGGTACTATTGGAGGCTTCACCCTAAGATTTTTAATGCTGTAAATGTCAGTGTGCATAAGTTCTAGGGGTTTTCCAACCCTTGTTCCTTTTTCATTAAAAGATCGCTTAGTCATCTTACCTTCAAAATAAGATTCACATTGTGGAAGATCAACTTCTTTAAGCGAACTTAAGATGTCTTAGAATATGAGTATTGGGATAGTTAGCCTCTAAATAGAGTTGTAAGAAGTCTATTGTAAATAAACAATTAGATTTGAGATCAAAATTAAGGGACTAAGTATTTAGTGGCTTAAAGCGTTAGTTGTAAGAATTATTATTTTTAATTTTATTATTAGATTGTTTTATTTTTAGGTTGTTTTATAGTAGTTTAGTTAGAAAATATTAAGTATATGTCCATTTGTGACGCTCCATACTTGGATCAGATGAATATGGGTCAGGCATAGGGTGTTACAATTTGAGTGGTATCAAAGCATAAGTTTAGCCAGTCCTTTGACCTAGAAGAATGGAAAGAAGTACCCTTATGTAAATGGAGATCGAACTGGCTAAATCCCTTAAGTCCTCAATATGGATAAGATATTATATGCAATTTGTTGATGCATGCACCTAGATTGGCGAACCAGAGGTAAGTACCAATAGTTGAATGTAAGAAATATACGTAGAAGTTATAATTAAGAAGATGTGATAGTAGAAATTCTAGTAAATATATGTTTAGAGGATACAAGAATATTACAAATAAGTAGATATATTGATGAAAAGTACAAGTATTAGTGAAAGGAAATTTCCCTAAATAAAAAGGTACAAAAGGAATTAAAGCTTTTTAATTCGCAAGTGGCTTGCCACGTCAATGGCGGGTATAATTCTTCTTAACTAGTCTTTAGGAAGAAGTAGGTATGAACTCACTTGGTCCTTGCAGGTGGAACACAAGGATGGTATGGTGAGTTTGCTTACACAAGAGGAGAGGCTATGATAAGTGGCTCCTAGAAGCCAACTTACTTGGCTTTACTTCCTCTCTAGAGGGTGAGTGAGGATACACCTTGCCTTGTCAAATGAAAAGGGAAGTGAATGGTGTTGGCATGGTTTCCTCACCATGGTACAGAATGAGCTGCAACAAACTGGGTATAGGGGAGGAACCTCTCCAGTATTTAAAAGAGCTTTTGCTATATTCTAGGTTGACTGAAAGTAAAACAAGTATATAATCTCCAATGGTATAACTTCTCCTATAGGAGAGGATGGAATAGTCGGTGGTAGTACATGTTTGACACTTCTCTCGATTTATGCCAAGACCATAAGTAAGGTAAGCAAGACTAATTTTCTGGGGCAACAAGAAAACCCCTATATAGTATTATATTATTAGAGCAGAAAAAAGAGGTTGAGGAAATTAGTTTCAGAGAAAACTTTGGTGCTGGGAGTAGCAGGGGAAACTATACTCTAGTATTGTATTTAAGTGAGAAAAGAAAGATAGGAGAGAAAACTAAAAGATACGTTGAAGAGGAAGCAAGAAAATGGCTTGAAAGAGTATGAACTTCCTCACCATGTCCAAGTTATTTATAATCGAAAGGAGAGCATGAGAAGTTGTGGGAATTTAATGGGTAACAAGAAACTATTCAAACCCACCAATGAGGGTAAGACACTTGTCAGCATTGGAAGAAGGCAACGTCTTTTGGCGGTCTTAAGACGAGGATACGTTCCAACTGTTACCAATAGAGAATAGGTTTTAGTAAGGAAGAATCATTCATAAGACTGTTTAGTAACAATCCTCTTTAAGTAAGGCAAAAAGCTTTGTTTACCATTGGAGTAGGATTTTAGAGTCAGAGTAGTTGCTCGACACTTCGCTAAGATAGTAGTAAAGGATGAGTCATGAGTGAGCTTAGTTGCCTTATGAGATGAATGAATTAACTTATTGGATGGGTAATGTTAGAGTACGAGTAAGCCTTGGAAACTTTGAAATATTCTGCTAGGAATAAAATAAGCTTTAAGTCAACCGGTGCTTGTTCCCGAGCATCCACCAAATTAAAAGATGAAAGAAAGGATTAATGATTAAAGTAGCGCAGCGAAAGAATCAAAGGTCAGCAATGAGCTAGTAACTGAGATTCGCCATTGCTAAGGATCCACAAAAAGGGTGAAGTTAGAGCATGAGTAATTTAGGATTTGCTGAAGCATCCGCCAAAGTAAAGGTTGAAAAGTTGGTAAGCAGACAGTGTTCGCCATGGAACGCTCACCAAATTAAGGTAGTGAAAAAACACCGTGGGACAAGGAATACACGTAGCGGAGTAACTAGGTATCCACTAAGGAATAGAAACTTCTACTTCATTAAGTATAGAAGGAATCCACTAAGATAGCGGAGCAGGGATGAAGTATGGATGTTAAAGGGAACTAAGTTGGGAGAATTTGTAAGAAGGTTGGATGAATATGTATGCGAACCCTATGAGGGTAAAAATAAGAAAGGTTTCTTAAGTTCGCCTCTAAGGTTGGAGTCACGTAAAATATTGGGGATGAAATTTATTTTTTAGAGGGAAGGAGTTGTAAAACCCGGTTTTAAATAAACCCAAAATTAAAAACAATTAAGGGGACTAAATTGAAAGATACCGCAAGTTGGTGGCCTCTATTGGAAGAAATAAAAAAGTTAGAAATTGAATTGGGCATAGTTGAGAACCAAGCCTGGTTCTGTTAGAATAAAACCAGTCGGTTCCTTAGTGGGAGACGTAATAATTAGCAATAGACAGTACTCACGAGGTCGACAATAGAGCGGGAATGGCTATAAATAGCTGGGAAATGGCTTTTAAGGGATGATTTTCTTCCTGAATCAGCTTCATTTTCTCCCTTTCATATTAATCTGTAGCTCAAAAAAGGAATAGCCCTGTAAGGTTTAGCATGGAGTAGACTTCGTAAGGATTGAGGTGGAAAAGTAAGGAAACCAACAACCTGGTAAGGTTCTTAACCCTTTTGGGTACATTAAAGTTAAGGAAATAAAGCTATGAATAGTCAAAACTGTCTTAAGGGTTTTACATGTTATTAAAGTTTAAGCTTTTAAGATAAAGTGCAAGTTTAATCAATAGGTTTTGGTTGTAAATGCTTAGTAGTCAGAAGAGTGGAAGCTTTGGCGCTCGAGGAGGCTAAGCTGTGGAAACGATGAAGTTTCAAGTAAGTTCCTAAAACTCCATGGACGTTATGATTTATGCTATCTAAGCATGCCATGGTTGCCTAAAGATGAAAAATAATGATATGTGCATGCATTACTGTGGGGAAAACCTCAAAGGGATAGATGAAGTTAGGATGGGAATAAGGAGTGACCCTATTAGATACCGCTTTAGGTGAAGCTTTGGGCCTTGTGGAGGGAACACTACGTTGTTCAAGCATCAAGGTTAGGTGGTGTAAAAGTTGTAATAGGAGAAAGATTCGAGAAATTTGTATTATGGAATGGTATTTACCACCACAACGATATCGACTAGTCCTTCGGGCGACACCGTGACGACAGTATATGGTGTAAGACCATAGATGAGAAATGCTATGATAGTTTGGTATGAGGTACGTAGCGTAAGACCATGGATAAAAGATGTTATGGCAACATGGTACACGGTAAAACGTATATGGCATAAGAACATAGATGAAAGACGCCATGGCGGCATGGTATAAGGTATAAAGTATACAGTATACGATGTAAAACCATAGATGAAAGATGCTATGACATTGAGGTATAATGAGTGAGACCATGGATGAAAGACTTCATGGCATCATGTGATAAAACGGCAAGATGAGGAATCAGTGTTAGGCCATGGATAAAAGACTCCATGGTATTTATATAGATAGTCCACCGAGATAGTAAACACGAGATAAAGTCCATCGAGACAGTAAATACGAGGTAAGTCTGCCAAAACAAGAGAAACAAGAAAGAAATGTATAATACCATAGTTGGGCTACTCACCTGACATCACTTATAGTAGTTATTTTAGGTTATTTTTGCACTTAACGAGTTTGTTTTCTAGGTATTATATAACTAATTATTATATTTTTAGTATTAGTAGGTTAGGATTAAAAGTTAATAAAAATAAGAGTTTTTAACACAATTTTTAGTGTTGATGACCTATTTGGCTGACATAGGCCTTAGGAAGGTTTAATTTGGGTATTTAAGGTGTAGGAACTTGAGGTGGGTGATATACAAGCTTCCAGGGCCATGAAAGTACGAGAAAAACATTGAAAGCCACAAAATGCCTTGCGTGGTATGTCACACAATGTCTGTGTTGCAACACGCAACCTTATGTTAGGCCATAGTAGCCTTGTGTTGAGGTATGCAGCTTGAACGTGGGCTGTAAGTAGGGGTGTACAAATTTTGGGTAAAACTGAATTAATTCTGTTAACTGACTGAATTCGGTTAATTGGTCGATTAACCAAATTAATTCGATTGGGAGTTGATTAATAATTTTTTTGAAGTTCGGTTAACAGTTAATTCGGTTCAGAATCGGTCGGTTGACCGAATTAACCGAACTTAATAAATAATATTATAATATCTAAGTATTCGGTGGGTGTCTGTCAGTTCGGTTAATTTTTTGGAAGTATAAATTAATCGATTGATTAATTCTTTCTATGTTTTATACTTCTTTTAACAAAAAAAATTTTTTTTGGTTAATTCGATTAACCGACCAAATTAATCGAAAAAGCTTGGTTCGATTATTTTTTTTAAAATTTTGGTTCGATTAACGGTTAAGGGTTTAAAAGGGTCGGTTAATTTGGTTAATAGTAGTTCGGGTCAGTTAATTCGATTAATAGTAGTTTGGGTCGGTTAACTGAGTGAACACCCCTAGCTGCAAGCAAGGATGATGTCGGCAACCATATTTTGGCAGATTTTCGAATATTTTATTTCTTACTTGTGCCCAATGTATCGAGGGCATATCAGGCATAAAGTGTATATCTTTTAGCCTATAAATAAGAGACTTCTGTACACAAATTAGGGCATGGATCAATCAACCCATTCATCAAACACAAATTTTTTAGTTTTCTTTTCTTTTATGTTTTAGTCAAAACTTTTCTATTCCGATGTGAAGACATTTACGAGTGAAGATTTCTCTAGATCTGCTCTTCAGTATAATTATCAATGAGCATTCTCCTATCTCTCTCTTGTTCTTTAATTTCTATTTTTGTTTCTCTGATCGATTAGCGTTTGTATGAATAATTGAGTAAGTATTATGCATTATTTATATCTTGCATGATTCGTTTATTGAAATAATTAATTAATCAAGTCGATTATTTAACAAAAGTATAAGGGTTCATAATAGGATTAGTTGGTATAAATTATGTGTTCTTAAACTGTTATGCTTGACAACCCTAATAAGTAATCATAGGGGAGACAAATTGGGAGATAAGTTGAATCGAGTAAATCATAATTATTCAGGCAGAGAAAGTGAGGTCGGAAGATAAGTGAGTATCCGCAGATTAATTAATTAGTAGAGCCGGTTTATTAATTATGGATTTAATCGGTCATAGGCTAGAGGCTCGCATTGTTGACACTAAGATTAGGAAAGTCTATTAGATTAGTTTAGGGTAGTTAATTTAATTAGTTTAGTGAAAATATTAATTTGGATTCACACTACTAATTCGTGACTTAATTAGATTACTAATTATTTTCTGTAATTAGTTTAATTTTAATTTCTCCAATTTGCAATCTCTTGGTTACGATCCTCGAAATACTTTCCAGTGTTTCGTTGTAAACTTTACTATATTACAATTTGACCCGTACGCTTGCAGACACTGCTGTTTTTAATTCTTATATTTTGGTGTTATATTTATTCTATAACCGATAACTCGTTTATTGGCGGTGAAGTTGTTGGCGCCATTTTTGGGGATTGAGACAATGAATTTTTTTTATTAGATTGATTAAAATAAAATAATATTAATTGAAAGACGAACGGACTTGATAGTGTTCTAATTTTTATTTAATTTAATTTATTTTATTTTTCGTATTCAAAAAAAATTAATTTTGAATTTTTGTAGTTAAGTAAATATTTTTATTTTTAATTTCCTTGTTGGTTATCAGATTTACTTATGAATCTTGATTTTTATAGGTTAGAGTGCGAACACTACAAATTGAGTTGGTTGTACAGAGATTCAACAAACCAATTGAGTCGAGATTACAAAGACAACCAGTTTGTGTGTTCGGACGAACTCTCACTTAAGTCGAACAACTATACATCTGAGAGTGGTGGAGATCCGACGAATCAACGAAGTTATGATTGCAGGATTGGTGACTAGGATTGTTCATGTAATAGCCTAATTTTCAGTAGTGTCAGAACAGTAATTTGAGATCACTAAATTCGATGAAAAAGTTAGAAAAATTTATTAATTAATAATTATAAGTTAAGCGTGATTTTAGAAATATTTTTTGAATTAGTGAATTTTGTGATTTAAAAGAAATTATTAGGTAAATTGGGTTGAAAATGAGGTATCGAGACCTCGATATTATAAACTGAGCCGTAAATATTTATGGAGTGTCATTAAGGTAGTATTAAAGTTTCGTTAAGAAATTTTAACGTTTCAATGGTTAATTGATTAAAAGGATAAAATTAAAAAAATATTCCCAAGACTCCGGTTCGGTAAATTGGACTCGTAAATATTTATCATAAATATTTACGAAGTTAGTTGTATAGTTAATTAGGTTTTAATTAAGTGAATTTGTCTAAATTGAGGTTAATTATGAAAAGGATTAAATTGCAATAGAGATAAAAGTTTAATTATAGATTAAAGAAAAGTTAAAAGGACCAAATAGGCAATTATGCCTTTTTCTAAAGTTGAGGCGGCATAAGTAGGTATTTTATTTAAAATCTAAAGTTAAAATATATTATAATATTATAATAATATTACTTAAAAGTTAAGTATATATTATATTATATTATATTATATAATAAAAGAAAAATGAAATAAAAGATAGAAAAGAGAATAGAAACAGAGAGTTGAATTAATTGATATTTTGGAATCTTAGAACAAAATGCTACTTGATTTAAGTTGAAATTTTGAAAGTTAGTAAATTTTTAGATGTTGTTCATGTTGAATTAATTGATGAATTAGGGGTTAAATTGATTGAATTTCAAGTTAGAAGTTAGTAAAAGGTTGATTTGTAAAATAAAACATAAGTTTTGAATTAATAGGGACTAAATTGAGAGAATTTTGAAATTAGGAATTTATGGTGAACATGAAGAGTTAAAATGAGTTTATAGTAAGGATTAAGAGATAATATGAAGTTAGATTGGGAAAATAAAATTAGTATTGATAAGGGATTAAATTAGAATTTAGGTAAAGTTTAGGTATAAATGGAAATATTTTGATGAAATTGTCTATTAATGATTTTTAATTGTTTAATTACGTAGCTAATGTCGTGCAAGAGTCATTGTCCAAGAAAGGAAAGGAGAAGGTGGACAATGAGTGATTCGAGAAAATTTTGGTTAGTATTACCATAATTCGAATTTAATTATTAATTGTTATAATTTAAATTAATATACAAGATAAGCAAATTGAGGTAAGTATCATGATTGAATTGAATAAAAAAATACGTATTGATAATGAGTTTATTAATAGTAATTGTTGAATTTTGAATAATATGTTTAATAAATAAAAATAAGGTGAATTTCGATATTGAATTAAATGATATTGAATTGTTTGTGAATTGAAATAATAGATGTTTCAAATTGATTGAATATTTTAAATTGTTGTGGAAATGAATTTGAAATTGGAAAAGTAAAATAATACCCTATTAACTTATTGGACTAGATTGGATACAAATGGCATGCCATAGGATTTGTGATGTGATGAGGAGATTTGTAGTTCGGCCGAGAAGATGATTCTGCTATTATATGCTTCGGTTTATTCGAAGAGGCATCTAATGCCTTATTAGTGTGTTTGGGAGGATATGATATACTGGTGCGTTAAGGAGGATTTATATTATTCCGGGTGTGTTAGGTTGGATATTCTGGTGTGTTTGGTTGGATCCGTGTATCCATCAAAGTCCAAGTCTTGTTAATAGGGGTAAATAATTGAAATTAGAAATTTTGAATAAGTGTGATTGATTGAGCTATGGAAAGAAATGAGAAAGTGAAATTGTGAATTGATAAGTGAATTGGAAATCGAGATATGAGATTTGAAGATATGAACCCAAAGTTCATGAAGTGAAATGAACTATTGGAATGAGATGTGAAAATTTTAATGGAATTGAGATAGTGAAATAAGGTATGAATACAATTAAATACAAGATTTGAAATATTGCTTATTGTTATTAATTATCAAGTTGATTTAAAATATGAGATAATTAATGAATAATTATATACATAAATTAAATGTATATAATTTATTGATTAATTTTATAAATTTGAATTATGGTAATACCATTGAGTATTCTCATACTCAGCTTACGGTTGTTTCTATGCGCAGGTTAGTAGAAAGCCAGTGTCCGGTCCAGCATCCAGAGCAATCTCGACCTCAGATAAATTTTAGTGATGTACCTTTCTTTTGATAATGTGGCATGTACCTAGGTGATGTATAGGTTAAGTATAAGAGTTTTGTGATTACGGTTGTAGAATGATGTTTAAATTGGTTATAAGTATGAAATGGAACTAAAATGACATAATTTATACAAATATGAAATGAAAATGATTAAAGTATGCTATGTCTGTTATTTAGTTGTGAATTAGTTATAAGTTATCTGATATGTCCGGTAATGCTCCGTAACCCGGTTTCGGCGACGGATACAAGTTGGGGGTGTTACAGTTCATCTGGGCTCCATTTTAGGTTGGATTTATACAAGTCCCTTCTCCACAATCTTGAAGTCGAAAAAATTCTGAAACAGGTAGACCAATTAGTGGAACCACTCCAAAAGCAAATAGTATAGATTCCATTGGAATAGATATTAGAACGACATTTGGGAACATCTGAATATCTAACCGAAACTCCTTGTGATTCATATGATGATATATCCAAACAAGAAATCTGCAAATGAGAATTCAAAACTAAATTGAAGTGAAAACATCAACAATTAGTTCAATTAAAGGAATTCTTCTGAAAAATTCTCAAGCAAGTACTCCATTGGAAGAGGTCATACATGATGTATCCAATTCCGATTTGAGAGACCAATGTATCACTAAAAACCAACTGAAATTAAATCTTGAAAATCAACAAGAGTCTGGATCCGAAGATGAGATTGAATTGAATACAACCGAGGAAATCTCTGATATGATTAACATGGATATAGATGTAGAATTAGAGGTAGAGGAGCTACAAACGATTAGGAATGAAAGTGTAGATGAGGTGCCAACCAAAGAAATAGATGAGTTCATCTCATTCTCATTTGATGAAGAAGAGAAAGCTCAAGTTGATCGAACCTCGTGTGATATGGAGGCGAAGTGGCTCAAGGTAATAATACCCAGATTATAATTTGGGGTTGGCTTAGATTTGGCACCAAGTGGCTCGTGATATGGATGTTGTGCTGGTATAAGATAAGGCGAGACCATTGAAATAGACCGAGGATTTTGGTTTATATCTTTTGACGAACGAACAAACGACAAATCAAAATCTTGAGAACCAACTAGAAGGTCTTCTTCGAGGGTGATATGGATCGTCCTGACTCCGAAAAAAGGACTTTACTTTTAAATTTTATTTAATTTAAAATTTAATTTTTCATTTTTTTATTTTTCAGTTAGATTTTAGGATTTAGATCTTTAATTTGATTTTAGAATTGGAAGAAAATAGGTTTCCGGGAGTAACGGAGGAGTTAGAAGTAATTTGGGGTCAAGTATGGACAACTTGAGGACTTCAAGATGTGTGGAAGAAGTGCAGGAGAGGTCGTGTCATGCCATACACATTCTATGGCATGATATACACACTTTAAAGCAAACATAAGGGCATGAACTCACTTCGTGTCGCGCCATGCCTTCCCTATGGCGCGACACACAAGCCAATTTCAACAACTTTCCATTCTTGGTTTGATGCGATCTTTAGAGATATTCCTCAAGTGGAACGACATGTCAAGCCCTAAACGATATATTATCCTTATTAGAAGACACACCCTCCAAGCCTCCACAAGTAATCGAACACCCATCGCTATCCTCTTCTTTGGGATTCTGCGAATTCTCAACCTTTCAACTGTTCCAGGACTGTCCTCTAAAGAGAGATGAAATCTCGATACAGAGGGTTGATTTCCCTTTTTTGAATCGGTCATTGCATAACGTTCCAATATCTTGTCTATTTATGAATCTTGATACAATGCTATCACTTTGTTGTTTTGATCCTTTAGGATTCAAATACCTAGAATAAAATTAGCTTATCCTAAGTCCTTCATGCCAAACTATTGGGTTAACCATAGTTTAACCGATAAGAATGTCCTTACATCATTTCCAATGAGTAGAATGTCATCGACATATAAAACGAGAATGACCATATTTCTATCCTCTAAATGTTTGTAATCGCAAAGTTCATCTATGTTTTGCTCAAATCCAAAATTTTTGATCGCTTGATCAAATCTTTGATTCCATGATCGGGATGCTTGTTTAAGTCTATATGTGGATCTAACAGTCTGCAAATTTATGCTTGTTTCCTTTAGCTATATATCTGGTGGGTTGCTTCATGTAGATTCTCTTTTCAAGATAGTTGTTCAAAAACGTTGTCTTGACATCCATTTGTAAAATCTTGTAATTGAGAGCCATTGTAATGGATAATAATATGCAGATTGAATTGATTGTTTGTAATCAAGTAAATATGTTTGCATTTTTATAACATTACATAACAAATCTTAGATTGTGCTATACATGTTATTATTTGTTACTACTATTATTGGGGAAGAAATTGTTGTTTGTGGTTGGTAGCAGGTGCAGGATAAAGAAGAGAAGAGAAAAAGGATAGGAAAATGAATGAAGTGAAATATTGCCATAATAAAATGTTGGTTAGATTGACAATACAAATGCCATGGCAATTTCAGGAAGATGACGCAACACTCAGTCCACGTCACTCTCAGTTAGCTGTACTTATACCAGATAAACCACCCTTTAAAAGAGGAAGCAAAAGGTGTGTGTTGAGAGGGAGGGAGCTACTCAATAAGGAAGAAAGAAAAGAGAAAAGCAAATCGAGGATTACGAAAAAAAGAAAAAAGGAGAGGAAAACAATTTTTAATCTCTTTACATTAGATTCTTGTGAAATCTTAGAGAAAGAGTGGTGAGGGTAGAAGCTTACGAAGTAGAAGAATTACAGACACAAGGAAAGGGAAGAGAAATCTGCCTTGGGTTTTGCATCAAATCTCATTATTAAAGTGAAAGCTGGAGTAGCGAAAGCTTCCTGCAGTTTTGCCTTCATTTTCTGATTTGAACCTATGATTCGTAAATTTAAACAATGATGTTGAATGGTTTTGTTATGGATTTGAATGTTCAGCCCATGAGCTAATTTTCTCTGGTTTGGAATTATTATGGGTGAATTTTTATTAACTTTAATGCCCTTGTTTTGATTTTGAGTAGGGTACTATTGTTAGAGTATGCCCAAAGATCAATCATGAGATGGTTGTAATAACATACTTGATTTATCATGTTTATTAATATAAGGCGTTACCATTATTATTTGATTTCTTTTACGTGTATATAAATAAACTGCTTTATAATAATGTCCAGAGAATAATATGATTATTCTTAAAAGTTCCTTAGTCAAGTATTATTGTTGGATAGGACAACGATAATGGATTAAGACTAACATGTAGTTGATTGATGATAAAGAGTTGTTATTGATATGGAATGTCGAATCATTACATGAATATGTGTGTTAGAGAAAACATATTGGGTGACCCGTTATGAGTATGTTTCTTGGATTATTATGTAATTGTCACGACATTACTCATAATGATTAATATTTATATGATCCTCGGACTTGAGATCATCATAATCCCAACATCGTGAGTTGTATATTTTGATACTGATCAAGCGTGCATCGTGGCTCGGTTGTTCTATAAAGACGATGTTGGATATACCACAATCTATGTAGAGGGATATGATTGGTCGATATAGGATAAGTCCCTCCTACATAATAGGAGTAATATCTTAGGCCACTTGATTAAGTGAGACTAGAAATGCATGGCCATGCTCAAATAAGTTGATATTAGATGTCATACTTATTTGTATATCGTAGTCTGCTTAAGATATCAAGGAACATGGAATGGACAATGCAAGTGTGTCTATTCCATGACTTGTGTCCAATCCAGATATAAAGGACTTAAGGATTATTGCATAAAAGGTTAATCATAAAAAAAGGTTATGTCGAATCATGATCTCTTGTGACTTAGGTAGCAATGATGCATTGCTAGATGCCACTCATTGTTTGTAGCATTAGAATCATTCTAGTGTTACTGCTAACGTTACAGGAACCTACAGGGTCACACCCTATAGTTGAAATGAACGGAATAAACCATAGTTGGTATTGTTTTTGGGTCGCTTGAATTAAATTAATTATAGAATTAATTTAATTCGGTAATCAAATTTCCAACACATTATGTACAAGGTTGTTGTATGTATAATGACGACATGAATTTGGTTAGCATAAGAATTCAAATAAATATATGGTTTACCGAACTTATATTATAATTAATGTAATTATAATTTTCGATACAAAAAATATTATTATATTTATTTAATTCCTAAAAACCCTAAAACAAAAGGATATATATATAATCCCGTTTTTCTTTGTTTGAGCCTAGCAGCCGTCAAAGAAAAATAACTCTCAAAACTGTTTTGGGGATTCCTTCCGTTTGTAGTCAACTGGGTGGATTACGTAGAGGCCGGGATCATGATAGATTGTGACTTGGTTTGACAGCAGATCAGACTACTCGTTGTTGAGGTGTTGCTGTCTACTCTGAATAAACATTAGGTAATTTCGTAACCTTGATCACCCCGATTCGTTCCTCACACATGGATCCATGGTTAGGGTAGCCGATTTTATTTTTTTCGCTGCGCCGTAGGGGTGCTGGCGATCCAACAGTGGTGTCAGAGCCACTTGTGTGATACGGACTCGGGTTTAAATACTTCGGTGATGCAATTGTATGAGATGCATGCTTTAATTTTAGTGAATTTCGATTGTGTAAATCGTTTAATAGTAACCTGATAACCGTTCCTTTTAACAATGGATTAAATGTTAATCATGATGTTATGGCCTATTTGGTTTTATGTTATTACAGTTAAGTGTTAACAGATCTATAATGGTGCGATGGTGGTGTTGACAGTTTCCAGAATGGATTACATGTTTGTGGAACAAGGGTTGTTCCGGCATGAAACCTCAGGGATTAAAATCCCGAAAACACGATTCTGTTGATAAAAGTTATCAAATCGTGAGGTTTCACTTGAATGAGGTATGGGGTTCGTACCGCGGGGGCTCCGCCCCCGCACCCCCTATTCCTGTCATATTTTGGGGATGGGTATCTAAGGACGGCTCCAGTCACGGGCTTTCGGCTCGCTCCCTCTGCCGCCTCAGCCCCCATCTTCTTAATTTATGTTTATGATAAATAAAACTTGGTAGGCCACAAAAGTTGAAAGGATATGTACACCTTAATAAAGTGTTTAATTATGTATGCTATTTTTGACTTGCACGGTGTTTGAAATGCATAGTTATAGCCCAACGGCCCATTTGATAAAAAGGTTGTAATTTTATAAATACGGCCTGCGTGTCGTGCCTTGCTACTATTCTCTTGTATTTCTCTTCTCATCTTACTCCCTCGTATGTAAAACGAGTTTCTACATATTGTAATTTGTAAGGGTTACTGTGGGCTAGCCGAGAAGGAAGATGGGCCAACCAGTGTGGACTGATAGCTTGAAAATCGGCTTACACCTTTAGGTTTCCTTTTGGTTCTCCCATTGGCTTGGGTTGCGCCACCTTAGTTTATGGGCTATAACTATTGCATTTATTTATTGCTTTATTCCTGTATGAGATGCTATGGATGTCTAAAGCATGCCAAATTTTAAACATGTTAAAATTTGATAATAATAAACCACATTAATTGATGAGATCAATTAAATGGCTAAATGGACTATAGTAAACCATAATTGGTGAGATGAAACGATCTTAATAAAATCCCTCTATTAAAATATTAAATCAACATAGCCGTCCAATTTTGCCCTCGTTAAGGCCTCGATCAATACTGTGTAGGTTTGCTAAAGCGAAGTACTAGTATTTATCTTGGTTAAACGCGAAGAATAAACAAGTGATATTCGCAGGTTAAAATTGGTTAATGACTTGACTAGGTTATTCTAATAGGATTAGAAACCTAGAGGCAAGTAATTTGGATAAATCATAAGATAATTAGAACAAGAGTTGTTCACCAAACTTTAGGAGTTACATATGATGTAATTAGCAAGTGTTGCTTACCTAGATAACCATAATCTTGAGAGTAAAGCCAAAGCTGACTTAAGAGGAGGTGAAATATGAATCCTTAACCCACTTGAAATGCTTTTCTAGAAAGCCTTTCCGAAACTAACGTATGAGGGTATTAGTTTTGTAGTAAAATAGTGGGAACATCATTTAATTAAGTCCTTTTAATGATTAATATAAATTTGATAAATTTTCACACGCATAATTTCATTGTTGTAGATATATTATGGCTGCAAACACAAATACACTATCATTGCGATCGGTCCTTGAGAAGGACAAGTTGAATGGTTTAAATTTTCTTGATTGGTTCCGTAACTTGAGGATTGTCCTCAAACAAGAACGGAAATTATATGTCATTGAACAACCAGCTCCTAACGAGCCACCCACTAATGCCTCGAGGGCTGATAGAGACGCTTACAGGAAGCATCTCGATGACATGGTAGACGTTGGATGTCTTATGCTTGCCACTATGAATCCGGAGCTTCAGAAGCAACATGAGGACATGATTGCTTATGAAATGATTGAGCACCTGAAAGAACTTTATCAAGGGCAAGCACGGCAAGAGAGGTTCGATATCTCTAAGGCCCTATTCCAATGTAAGCTGGCTGAAGGAAGCCCAGTAGGACCTCATGTCCTTAAGATGATTGGCTATATTGAAAGCCTGTCTAAGCTTGGGTTTCCATTGAGCCAAGAGTTGGCCACTGATGTTATTCTGCAATCGTTGCCAGATAGCTACAGTCAGTTTGTCCTTAATTTCAATATGAATGAAATTGATAAGACTCTGCCACAGTTGCTCAGTATGTTACGAACTACTGAAGGCAACATGAAAAAGGTTGGACCCAAGCCTATACTGATGGTCCGTAATAATAAGGGCAAGGGAAAGGCCAAAGTTCAGACAAAGCCCAATGGCAAAGGTAGGACCAAGCCTGGAAAAGTAACGGCTACATTGAAACCTAAAGGAGGGGTGGCTAAGGAAGGAAACTGTTTTCATTGTGGTGTGACTGGACATTGGAAGCAGAACTGCCCTATCTATATTGAGGAAGTCAAGAAGGCCAAAATAAGCGGAACATCTGCTTCAGGTATTTATGTTATTGATATTAATTTATCAACTACTACTTCATGGGTATTAGATACTGGTTGTGGTTCTCACATTTGTACTTCATGTGGACCGCAAAGGAGTAGGACTTTAGCTAGAGGAGATGTGGACCTCTGAGTTGGAAATGGAGCAAAAGTTCTTTGCATTAGTCGTGGGAACATATAATTTATCTTTGCCTAGTGGACTTGGTTTATGTTTAGAGGATTGTTATTATGTGCCCAGTTTGACTAAAAACATTATTTCAATTTCTTGTTTAGACAAAATTGGTTTTGAGATAATTATTAAGAATAATTGTTGTTCCTTTTATCTCAATAATGTTTTCTATGGTTCGGCACAATTGAATAATGGCCTCTATGTTTTAGATCAAATGAATCCCATCTACAACATAAATACTAAAAGATCAAAAATAAATGACTCAAATCAAACTTATCTATGGCATTGTCGTTTGGGCCACATAAGTGAGGAACGCATATCCAAGCTCCATAAAGATGGTTTCTTGGATTCATTTGTTTTTGAACAATTTGAAGTATGTGAATCTTGCTTATTGGGAAAATGACTAAGTCTCCTTTTCTTGGTAAAAGTGAACGAGCTAGTGATTTATTGGGCCTAATACATTCTGATGTATGTGGGCCAATAAATATACAGGCTAGAGGAGGATTTCATTACTTCATCACTTTCACTGATGATTTCAGTAGATATGGGTATGTCTATATCATGCGCCATAAGTCTGAATCCCTTGGAAAGTTCAAGGAATTCAAAAATGAAGTACAAAATCAACTAGGAAAAACTATCAAGACACTTCGATCTGATCGAGGTGGGGAGTATATGAGCTTAGAGTTTGATAATCTTTTGAAGCAATGTGTGATTGTCTCACAACTTACTCCTCCTGGTACTCCTCAATGGAATGGAGTTTCTGAAAGAAGAAATCGGACTTTGTTAGACATGGTTCGATCCATGATGAGTCATGCTGATCTGTCGACTTCCTTTTGGGGACAGGCACTTGAGACAGCTGCTTTCATACTAAATCGTGTTCCATCTAAATCGGTTCAAAAGACACCATATGAGATATGGACTGAGAAACGTCCCAGTATGTCTTTTATGAAAATTTGGGGTTACGAAGCTTATGTTAAACGTCAGACGTCTAATAAGCTTGAACCCAAATCTGAAAAATGTATTTTTGTGGGGTATCCAAAAGAAACCAAAGGATATTATTTCTTTAATCCCACTGAGAACAAAATACTTGTTGCTCGGACTGGTGTCTTCCTAGAGAGAGAATTTGTTTCTAGAAAAGGAAGTGGGAAAAAGATTGAACTTGATGAAGTTCGAGAATCGCAAAATACCACTGAACCAGAGATAGAACAACAGCAAGTTCCACAAGGGGTTGAGGAACAAGTAATTGCTGTAGAAACACAACCACCGCGTAGATCTTTAAGGGAACGCCAAGCACCTGAGAGATATGGATTTCTCGTTACAACGCATGGTGACGTTCTACTGATAGATCAAGATGAGCCTAGGACTTATCAAGAAGCGGTGACGAGCCCAGACTCTGAGAAATGGCTTGAAGCCATGAGATCTGAAATGGATTTCATGTATGAAAACCAAGTATGGACTTTGGTTGACTCACCCGAAGGGGTTAAGCCCATAGGGTGCAAGTGGGTTTTCAAAAATAAAACCGACATGGATGGTAATGTAAAAACATACAAGGGGCGATTAGTCGCTAAAGGTTTTCACCAAGTTCATGGTGTTGACTATGATGAAACCTTTTCTCCTGTAGCTATGTTTAAATCCATCAGGATCTTGCTAGCTATAGCTGCATTTCATGACTATGAAATCTGGCAGATGGGCGTCAAAACACCTTTCCTTAACGGGAAACTTGAAGAGGATGTGTACATGACACAACCTGAAGGTTTTGTCAATCCAAAGGATGCTGGAAAGGTATGTAAGCTACAAAGATCCATTTATGGATTAAAGCAAGCTTCTCGAAGTTGGAATCTTCGTTTTAATGATGCAATCAAAGAGTTTGGTTTTATAAAAAATGAAGATGAGCCATGTGTTTACAAGAAAGTTAGTGGGAGCACTATAACATTCTTGGTACTGTATGTGGATGACATACTTGTCATAGGAAATGACATACCTATCTTGCAGTCTATTAAGACTTGGTTAGGAAGTTGTTTTTCTATGAAGGACTTGGTGAAGCAACTTACATCTTAGGAGTAAAGATCTATAGAGATAGATCAAGACGACTACTAGGTCTAAGCCAAAGTACATACATAGACAAAGTAATCGAAAGGTTCAGTATGGAAGAATCTAAGAGAGGATTCCTACCTATGAGACATGGTATTTCACTCTCAAAGGAAATGTGTCCTTCAACTCCACAGGAGAGAGAACGCATGAGTAAAATTCCATATGCTTCCGCTATTGGATCTATCATGTATGCCATGTTATGTACCCGTCCGGATGTCTCATATGCCTTAAGCATGACGAGGATACCAAGTAGATCCGGTGAAGGTCATGGACCACGACCAAGAATATCCTTAAGTACTTGAGAAGAACTAAGGATGTTTTCCTAATATATGGAGGTGAGGAAGAGTTAAGTGTAAAAGGTTACACTGATGCTAGCGTCCAAACCGATCAGGACGATTCTCGATCACAATCGGGTTTTGTGTTTTTCCTTAATGGTGGTCTTTGTGAGTGGAAGAGTTCAAAGCAAAGCACAAGATGTCGATTCTACAACAGAGGTGAGTATATTGCGACCAAGTGAGGCGACAAAAGAAGCGGTTTGGATCAAAAAGTTCCTTACTGAACTAGGGGTTGTGCCTAGCATATCAGATGCTATAGAACTCCGATGTGATAACAATGGAGCCATTGCACAAGCTAAAGAACCTAGATCTCACCAGCGATCCAAACATATACTTAGGCGCTACCATCTTATTCAAGAGATTATCGATCGAGGGGATGTAGAGATATGCAGAGTACCTACAGATGATAACATTGCTGATCCCTTGACCAAGCCTCTGACACAGCAGAAGCATGATCGTCACACTAAGTCACTTGGTATTAGATATATAAGTGATTGGTCTTAGTGCTAGTGGGAGATTGTTAGAGTATGCCCAAAGATCAATCATGAGATGGTTGTAATAACATACTTGATTTATCATGTTTATTAATATAAGGCGTTACCATTATTATTTTAGTTTCTTTTCTGTGTATATAAATAAACTGTTTTATAACAATGTCCTGAGAATAATATGATTATTCTTAAAAGTTCCTTAGTCAAGTATTATTGTTGGATAGGACAACGATAATGCATTAAGACTAACATGTAGTTGATTGATGATAAAGAGTTGTCATTGATATGGAATGTCGAATCATTACATGAATATGTGTGTTAGAGAAAACATATTGGATGACCCGTTATGAGTATGTTTCTTGGATTATTATGTAATTGTCACGACATTACTCATAATGATTAATATTTATATGATCCTCAGACTTAAGATCATCATAATCCCAACATCGTGAGTTGTATATTTTGATACGATCAAACGTGCAATCAGAATCGGTTGTTCTATAAAGACTGATGTTGGATATACCACAATCTATGTAGAGGGATATGGTTGGTTGATATAGGATAAGTCCCTCCTATATAAAAGGAGTAATATCTTAGGCCACTTGATTAAGTGAGACTAGAAATGCATGGCCATGCTTAAATAAGTTGATATTAGATGTCATACTTATTTGTATATCGTAGTCTGCTTAAGATATCAAGGAACATGGAATGGACAATGCAAGTGTGACTATTCCATGACTTGTGTCCAATCCAGATATAAAGGACTTAAGGATTATTACATAAAAGGTTAATCATAAAAAAAGGTTATGTCGAATCATGATCTCTTGTGACTTAGGTAGCAATGATGCATTGCTAGATGCCACTCATTGTTTGTAACATTAGAATCATTCTAGTGTTATTGCTAACGTTCTGAGAACCTCTGAGGTCACACCCTATAGTTGAAATGAACGGAATAAACCATAGTTGGTATTGTTTTTGGGTCGCTTGAATTAAATTAATTATAGAATTAATTTAATTCGGTAATCAAATTTCCAACACATTATGTACAAGGTTGTTGTATGTATAATGACGACATGAATTTGGTTAGCATAAGAATTCAAATAAATATATGGTTTACCGAACTTATATTATAATTAATGTAATTATAATTTTCGGTATAAAAATATTATTATATTTATTTAATTCCTAAAAACCCTAAAACAAAAGGATATATATATAATCCCGTTTTTCTTTGTTTGAGCTTAGCAGCCGTCAAAGAAAAATAACTCTCAAAACTATTTTGAGGTAATTTCGTAACCTTGATCACCCCGATTCGTTCCTCACACATGGATCCATGGTTAGGGTCGCCGATTTTATTTTTTTCGCTGCGCCGTAGGGGTGCCGGCGATCCAACAACTATTTCATTCGATTTGTGATTATTTTTTATGCATGCATGCAGGCTCGAGACATAGATGATTATGTATCATGTTATTAGATCTAATTTAATTTTAAAAATATTAATTAGATTGGATTATGACTGGTTGACACAAGCATGTATTTGAAAGAATATTTGTAGCACTTTAGACATAGAAGTTGCAATCTGTACAGGGAAAGGGAGAAAAATTTGGATATCATTCCTGAGTTTTGTAGACATACAAGTTCCTACACTGAGTTGGAATACATAAAGTCCATCTCAACTTTCATAGCTATTTCCCAGAGCTTGGAATCAGCAATTGGCATTGCTTCATCATATGTGAGTGGGTCATCATCTTTCTGTTCAGCAGACTAAGTGTTAAAAACACTTCCGCCAGATTGAAAGAACTCAGGCCTACCAAAGACCCTTTTTCTACAATGAAGCACCCTATGTTGCTGATCGTCTGCAGGTCTACTATTAGGAGTTGGTTCTGGAACCATTTCATTAAGGTTTTGTATATTTCTCAAAAGTTTCTTACGTACCTCTTTACTTTGAGGTTTGAAGTCATTCATGCAACTTTCTTCAAGGAAAGTAACATGAGTTGAGACTATTACTGTTTGATCTTTTGAGTTATAAGCCACCATTTGTTCCCTTTGGGTATCTTATAAACATGCACAATTCTATCCGCGGGTCCACCTTCCTAGCATTTTTATCCAATACATGGGCCGAACATCCCCAAATCCTAAAATTACCAGGCCTCAATTTGTATGGGGTTTTTGATGCTGCCTTAGTTGGCACATCATTTAGAACATATCAAGCTGTTTGTATAGCATATACCCTGAAAAAGATTGGCAGCTTCGAATAACTTAACATCAAGCGTACCATGTCAAACAACGCTCGGTTCCTTCTCTTTGCCACGCCATTTTGTTATGGAGTGTCCGTCACGGTTAACTGGGATAGAATCTCATTCTCTATGATGTACTCTAATAACTTATTAGATAAATATTCCCCACCTCGATCAGATCGAAGTGCCTATATAGGTAAACCTAGTTATTTCTTCACTTTCGCACAAAACTCTTTGAATTTATAAAGGTTTCACTCTTGCTGTGCATCAGGTATACATACCCATATCTGGAATAGTCATCAATAAATGTTACATAATACTCGTAACAACCTCTTGCACTAAAGCTCATGGGGTCACATACGTCAGTGTGCACAAGTTCTAGGGGTTTTAAAAGATCGTTTAGTCATTTTACCTTCAAAGCAAGATTCACATTATGGAAGATTAACTTCTTTAAGCGAACTTAATATTTCATCTTTCACAAGTCCAGTGATTCTTTCTTGGTTAATATGACCAAGTCTCAAATGCCAAAAATATGCCTCATTAGAGTGAGAAGTTTTATGTCTTTTATTCGATTTTTTAGTCTCAAGCAATGTGTACATATTTAGTTTGATAAAATAGAGATTATTTTCCATCTATCCATTATAGATAAGATTGTGATTTCTAAATATTGCAATTCCATTATTAAAAGTCACGGTCAAGCCGTCTTTATATAAACATGCAACGAAAATTAAGTTTCTTTTAAAACTTGGTACATAGAAAACGTCTTTTAAATTCATGAGTTGTGTAAGCGTCAAGTTTTTGTTGCTAAGGTTATATGCGGCCCAAAAACCAGTAAAATCCTTTGACAAGCTTTTGAACACCATATCAATTTGATTGTTCTAGTCCAAATTTGCCTCATTGTCCGCAGCCTCGGCAAAGTATCCCATAAGAGTGATAATATGGTATTTGACCGGAGTTTTGGGCTTTTGATGGGCATTCATCAAGCTAATTATGGCAGATTGTCGAGGCAAGACAGCTTGGCCTCCGAACATGTCTTCTAGCCTATCTAGAATTGCTTTAGCAGTCTTATAACTCTCTAGTTGCTTATATAGAGTACTAGTCACGCTTGGCAGCATATAGCAACAAGCTATCTCATCAAACTGTTCCTAGCGTTTTCTAGCTTCAGCTTGAGTGGCTGGTAGGCACTTATTATCAAGAACTGTTTTAAGTTTCTCACAACTTAGAAAAATTATCGTGTTCCTTTTCTATTTCTTATAGTCATTTTTGTTCAATTTATTTTTAGCGAGTATGTTTAATAAGGGAGTTGGTGCCATTTTCGAACTGAAAATAAAATATTCATAAATTAATATCTTTGTATTAAAAAAATGTTTGAAAACAGTTTACAACATTATGATATGCATTAAATTGATGCATGTGTCTTACATTAAACCTTGAAAACATTTGTAAGTAGTTGCAATGATAATTCCCACACCAATTGAATCAAACCACCGTGGGGTTATCATGATCATCTAGTAAGAACATGGATTTCCATCCAATTAGTACATGAACCTAATTCCTTAGGTATTCACATGTACTAATAATCATGTAACGTTTGGCCATCATTCTAACTCAAACAGAGCTTTATGGGGAGTTACTTAACTAGAAGATCTTGAGTGTATAATCATCAACTCAACACATATTGCATTATTGTAATGTGTGGTTTGTGCAAGTGTACACAGTCGTTTCAAGTAATAAGTAAAAGAGTTTTCGTCTCCATAGGGGCTGCGTATGTTAATCAATTAATTGGAAAATTAATATTAACAATTTGGTAAGAAAAACTCAATATTCTTGTGGTGATTGATGATTAAATTAAATTAAATAATCTAGAAAGTGATCCCTAATGCAAATTAATCTAAATGCAATGTATGCAATAGGATGAATGAGATGGGTTTAGCAACAAATTCATAATCTTTAACAATTAATAACATGAATATGCTAGAATAATCACATCATTCAACTTAATTCATTTTTATCATGCTTAATAATGTTCTGGAAAATATTCCATTGCAACTCGATCTTTCATAAGCTAGAAACCAATTTAAAGTCATTTCGAAATCTTTTACTTAGAAAAACATGCATACTGCCATGATCATATTTAACTAAGGGTTTCTTAGAATTTATGTGAAGTAACAGGGACGGGTTAGGTTTGAAACAATTTAATCACACAAATCTAAAAGCTATGCAAGGTAATAGAGCTCTCCCGAGTTGTTATGAACCTTTAATTTAATCGGGTTAGGATCTAAATTAAGAATTCACCTTTTAATTATTGTGTCCATTAATCACCATCTGTATAGGATTGATCAACTAATTCTAATGCATTGAATCACATTTTCATGAATGAAATACATGCTTGAGTTTAATTAAAAGCATGAATGACTGGGGCACAACTTTAATTATTTGATGCGATCATTCTAGCTAAACAACTTTAAGCTACCATTGTTGATGAGAAAATAACAAAACAAATTGTGAACATGATTAGTATTAAAAGTAAAACAATGATAAGGAAGAATAAACTCTAATTGATTTGATAGTTCTCTAGAATTTGATCATGGCGGCTTCCTCCAATCTTCGTGTTGCTCCTTCGTAAAATGCTCCTTAAGGTGGCCAGCCAGGAGAGTATTTTCTCAAGGATTTGCTAGCTAATAGAAAGGGAAAATGGTGATGGCTACGCGTGAAAGGAAGGAAATGTGATGAGAATGAGAAATGAAGAATGAATGTTAAGTGATGGATGATTGATGAGGTATGTAGAGGGTAGTATTTATAGTGGATGGATGACTAGTAAGTTTGCTAAAAATAACTAAAAATCCCTTAGGTTTCTCTTTCCCATGGCCGACCATAAATTATAGAGATAGGTGGTTATTAAGTTGCTTGATTCATGCATGAAATCATGCTTGAATCAAACAAGGTGGTGAATAGTTTCAAGGGTAAAGCTTGTGTGTTGATTTTTTTATTTATTTGTAATTGTAAGGATGTCTAATAAATTTACCAAAAGTGGATTTTGAACTGCCCAAATGCCCTTGCCGACTTGGGCTTCATTCTCCCTTATTTGGACGGGTTGATGACCCAAATACTTGCGAGGCTTGTTCATCAATTGCACCAACCTTAATTGGATCAAATTAATTTATTCATTACTCATTTTTCCTTGCCTTTGCCATCCATATAGAGTGAATTTGGCTCATGTCCATGTAGCTTTAATAAATAAGCTATGCATAAGTCCTTGATCCAACTGCAACAATTAAATCAAAATTAATATGTAGCATAAAATAATTAAATTATGCACTAATTTAATGCAAAATAGCACAAAATTTCATTCTTAATTAAATCATGCCCATAATCTTAATATGAAAAAATTTACCTAATTAATTATTAAATACTCAGAATTAATATTATTTTTAAGTAAAAAAGGTGTCATAAACTACTAAAAAACCTGTATAATTTAGAGTTTACAATCATGCACCACAAATGAGTCATTGTGGGACAATCTCACCAAGTAGCATGCTTTGACTAGTTGTCCACTTTTGAAGATAGAATTTCTTGACCTATTGCATGATAATGCCTACCACAAGAGCCGGTCCAATTATCATTTGATCACAAGAGGATTCTTCTTTCTTTTAGGAAATCTCCTTAGTGAAATCCACATAGCAATCCTACCGTGGGGTAGTGCACTTGCCATGCCATCACAAGAGACCATTGATGGAGGCTATAGGTCTTATTTAGGGACCTTCTCCCACTCAATATTTAAAAAACATGTAAGGTTTTTATAATTTCCAGTTGCAATCATGTGTGATCATTATATACATGACAAATACATGTGTAATTCTTTCTTAAACTATATGACATGCTTATCTCATGTATGCATGACATGCTATAAAAAATTTATAATTTTTCACATTCAATTATTTACAATAGTCAATCAAACAATTTTGATTCTCCACAAATTTCTTTTAAGGGAAAAACCGAAGAAGTGAATGTGAACTGTGCACCAGGTAGGTTTCCAGGAAAGGGAGGTGAGTCATATTTTACCATTTAAAAATCAAGCTTTTCCTTGCCAGATCCAATCCCAGATAAGCACCTTTTCATTACCACACTTCTCATAGTAATTGAGTAACCTAAAGAAGTGAAT
The DNA here is from genome assembly GCF_025698545.1 of Gossypium raimondii. Classification (NCBI taxonomy): domain Eukaryota; kingdom Viridiplantae; phylum Streptophyta; class Magnoliopsida; order Malvales; family Malvaceae; genus Gossypium; species Gossypium raimondii. Next base: position 33,381,143 of record NC_068566.1, on the reverse strand, counting down.
GAAACAATACAACACATGTATTTTTGCATTACCACAATTCTTATCTTTAATAGATCAATAATGAAACATCTCATACATATATATCACAATTATATCATAAATAATTATTAAAATATATATAAAGATATGGGTAATAAAATAAAATTGACAGCCAAGGTTTCCATGGTTCTATTTCTAGAAAATAAATGTCAAAAAATTACATAGTTTTTCAACACAAGGCATTCCTTGTGTCTTCGACCACCATCGCTCCATCTTCTCCTCGTCATGGACTCCTTTTTGGAAAAATTATATTTATGTCCTATGTTTGTTTCCGGCTCACAAGAATTCTAAAAATAAAAAATAATCCTACGTGGAGATGATAGTCCATTCTCTATTTCCTAAGAACCACAACATTGGCAAAAGAATAATAATTATATAAAATATATATAACGTTGCATTTATTCACATATATCTCCATAAACATGCGAATAATTATAAGAATGTCACATCTTATCAAATATTACTCAAACAAGATCAAGAGAGAGATTCGACCTTGGTTTAATCCATAAATATGGCACAAACTGGTTTTGATACCAATTGTTGGAAAAATTCGGTTCGAAAACGGTTTTCTTGCCTAGAGGAAAATTATAATTTTGAAAATCGACCCGGTTTGTGATATTTATAGCAATAAACCTTAATTGAAATCGTACATGTGTTTTTAGATTAAGTGGATCCTTGATGTTTTCCGACTTTTAACCAAATGATCTTCTCTGTTATTCTCGTACCACGAACTGCTTCGAGTGTTGGCTTGAACCAATTGAATCAAAACACAAAACTAGAAAAAGTTTTCCTTTTGGGGTGAAAACTAAAATTCTCTCTTCTTTAATAGAAACCAGTAAAATTGTTATTATGGAAAAATATATTTAAAAGTTGGGAATAAATTTTCTCTATTTTTCTGCAAAAATAAGAGTCTCTTAAAAATTGTATAAATAGCTCTACCGGTGCCATCAATTTATAGGAAGAGAAGGTAGAACCCTTTTAGAGTTGTAAAGGCTTATTTTAAATAAACTTTTTTACCATAACACTATTTTTGTATTCACTTGCTTTGCTTTTGACCCTCACCATGCTTTTATCCAATTTTGTTTGCACGTACTATAAAAGTCTATACCAGCCATATCGAGTCATCTCTTCACTATTCACTCAAGTTCTTTTTATACATTTTTTTACTACATCTACCCTATTAGTCATTTGGAAAACGTTTGGAGAACATTTATACATAATTATTGATCATTTGGAAAACGTTTTCATACATTCTTCACTACCTCTACCCTATTAGTCAATGTAACTAATCGAGTTAAATAATTTATTCGCAGAGAATCTAATTCATCAAACATCATTCAAAATTTGTACCTTCAAAGAATTTATTGCACCAAAAACATGCCACAAAGCATCAATTATCAATTCAATCACATTCAAGCACCATACAAAAACAACAAAAATTTAAGAAACAAAAGAAAAATCTTTTTGAAATTTTTGAAATTTTTTTAAAAATAGAGAAAAAGTTAAAAATAAACATACCAAAACAAAAAAAATTAAAAACTATATGCATCCCCCACACAAACTTAAGTTACACATTGGGGCACATTGTCCTCAATGTGGGCCCAAACTAGGAGTTTAGAAGGTACCAGACTTCCCAAAAAGGAGTGTCAGATTAGCTCGAGTCATTCCCATTCTAGTTGAAGCTTGAAGTTGTTGTGTAACTTTCGAGTGGATGGATGCACATAAAAACAAACAACAAACACACATAAATACATATAAAACTAATAAAGAAAAAATAAAAATCAAGTCCAAATATGAAAATAGAAGAAAAAATAGTTTAGTAGTTTATAGTTTACATGCTGCATAAAATAAAATAAAATCAAAGAAATGCAAAGGCGTGTAACTAATTGTCATTGTCGGAGCGCGAGTTTGGTCTAGCTATTCTTTTCCCCTTGCCTATCACCATCGATCTCTTGTTCGATTGATGTGTAGGTAGTTTTGGGTCTCGAATGACAAAACCTGCTGTGAGGGGCACTCGGGTGCATCTGCCTCCTCGAAGTCATCTTGGTATGGTTCCTGGGTGTCATCCTCTAGCTCTTTGTCATCCTCCTGTTCTTTCCTTTCTTCCTCATTATTGTTGGATGAATCGCTCGACCATTCGGGCCACTATATGCCCTTTATCCCCTGGCTCATCGCCAATTGGTCCATGAATGGCTTCAGCACCTCAAACAATCGAATGTTATAGCGCACGTCATGACACAACCTACGTTGCCACTGTGTAGCTTTATAGGCCTTTTTCATCGTAGTTTTCTTCTTTAATGCCAGAAGCATTTCCATCTTGTGCTTGTGCCTTTGGTTCCACTCTTGTGTTTGCTTCCTTTGCAGCTTACAGAATTGGAGCATCATGGTATCACCTATTATACTCCGTGTTGGGTAGTGAGATTGTTTGGCCAAGTCTATTTTCACCCCATTCTTATGGCACAAGCCTGTAATTAAGTAAAGGAAGTAAAATCGACTTTACTACCTCTAACACATTTCTTCACTTTCCTATTGATCCATGTGTCGAGGCAAACCAGCTTGCGTTGCAAAATAGAAAACAACAACACTACTCGAAAGGCATTAACCGTGTTAGTGTTGAGCAGGGGAACTAACATGGGTCAATATAGATTGTATCCATAATTTAGCAATGAGAAACATGATTGCTTGATTAAATGAGAGAGGGAAGTTTTTTTTTATTGCTCTCTCTTCCATTTCTCTTTACCTTCCGTTAGGTGGGAAGGTTGGCGTTCATGTCAATATTATTATAAAATTAGAGGTCCATTTCCTCGATGTCATCCTTTTCGTAACATAGGACGCCATAGTGCTCACTAATAGACCTAGGGGATGTGTCAATATGTGTACCTTGAATCGGCACACGATTTCACTCATAAAGCTTTAAATTAGTGTAAAACCCTAGAACTACAAAGATAACCACTGTCAATTTAGGGACTAAGCAAAAGTCAAACCACCCATGATAGTAGACTAGGTCCCAAATTTCATTGCATAAAGAAGCAAATGGGTTAAAACCACATTCAAGAATGAACGTGTGACCTTAAATGGACAAAAAATGTTTTTCCACCTTTTTGTTTTCAAATATCTCCAGAGCTATCACCGGTGGTAGAGGTCGTAAAAGAGGTACGGGTTAGGACCTAGTTCGTTTATTTTGACGGTGCGGCATGTTACAGCCTTACTTATTTAATCAAGCAATTAACAAGAACAATAGACTAACCAACTAACGACAACCAAATCAACAATAAAATAAAACTAGTAAAAACTTAAATAAAAAAGTGTAAAGAAAATAAAGAAAAAGAAAAGTTGAACCATAAAAGTTTTTTGATGGCAATGGCAAATTGGTTTGGAGTGATGAAGCACATTTGTTTCAAAGCAACAAGAGCGAAAACCTGCAAAAAGAAGAAAAGGAAACAAAAAATAACAAAATAGAGGGAGTTTTGAGAAAGGATTGGGAAGAGGTTTGAGAAAAGATTGAGAGAAAAAAATGGTAGGGTAAGTGTTTTGGGGTGGCTAGGGTTTAGGATTTTGAATAAAATAGGGAGAAATGAGGGGTTTTAGGGTATCATGATACTGGAAATAGGTATTTTTCCTGACCTGACATAGGCATCGCGATACCTAGGGGTGGATATCACAATACCTTTGCATTTTTGGACCCCCAATTTTTAAACTATCCAGGGTATCGCGATATCACTAGGTATTTTGCCAAAATTTTCATTTTTGAAACTTCCCAGGATATCGCAATATCGAAGGTGGGTATCGTAATATCTATATTGTTTTCGGCCTCCCCTTAAAACTGTCCAGCTTATTGTAATATCCCCCATTGGATATCATGATACCACTATATGAAACCTCAAAAAATTTCAAAATTCTCATTTTTAACTTACAATCACACAAAATATATCCTACTAAGTTCAAAATAAAAACATCCATGAATTTAAACCTAATCTAATCACAAAAAATAAATGGAGTCCATGCTCAAATCATTTAATTATTTACAAATTAAGTTTAGATTGCCACAATCGACAAATTAAAATTGAGTTTTCGGGTGATAGGTTACGCCCTCGTAGTGATGCTTGTATATTGTTCCCAACACTTGCACATACCTTGATCTTTAATGCCAGGTTAGGTGATGTGCCAATCACCTCACATCAGCTACTTTTCTCTCACTCGAAAGCCTTTCAACTTTGTCTGTGTCCCTGCAAAAGCACACCATTCTAGACAAGCTTCAGTGTTAGTAACATAAGTAACAACATTAATCATTCGACAATCATACCCCGAACATATAGATTTCTCTTTGGAATTTAAATTGGGCTCAACACACTTAAAAACCTTGACCTCCCCATCGATATTCATGGTCAACTCTCCTCTAACTATGTTAATGGTAGCTCTCAAAGTTGCTAAAAATGACCTTCCAAGTAAGACCGGTATCTCAACATCCTCGTAAAAATTAAGCACTACAAAGTTGACAGGAGGAATAAATTGTCAGACCCTCACTAACACATTCTCGATGACTCTTTTTGGATGGACTAGTGATCGATCGACCAGGTGTAATGTCACCGAAGTCTCTTTAAGGTCCCCTAAACCTAACCTCTAGTAAATTGAAAGAGGTATAATGTTAATGTTAACCCCAAGATCATGGGGACTTTTCTCGACATGACAACATTGCACTCGACATTTAGGGGGATTTGTTCCCCACAACTAATATTCTGCTTTCGAGACATAACCTCCCTAATAACTAAACATATTTTGGCATTTTTTCTAATAACCCTAGCAATGGGGGTTTAACATTCAGTTCCTTGAATATGTTACGGAATTTGAGAAATTATTTGTTTTCTTTCTCTTTCATTTCCTCTAAATGAGTAGGGAAAGGAATAAGTATTTGGCTCAATTTTGGGTCGTTCTCTTGCTCAATTATTTCATCCACTCTATCTCCAACACTAGGAGTGTGGGTGTTTGTGTCCTTCTTTACCTCATCCCCACTTAACAATCTCATCAGATCTTTTATTACCACCCCAAACCTAAGGGTAATGGCTTTGGCATACTCCTTCCCCTCCCTCTTCGAGTTTGGTTTTGTATTACTCAGTATATTTGAGGAAGCTTTGTTTTGCAACATTTTGACAATTTGGTCTAATTTTCCTTGCATTAGGCACACTTCCACTTACACTGAATGCAAGCCTTCCTCAAGTTTACTTACATGAATGGGTATTGGAGGGTCGCCATTATAGATACAATTTTTGTTGGGCTCTTGGGCTACCCTAAATGGTTGCGGAGGTTGGTATGAGGCATTAGACCTAGGTGGGTTGAAGCTAAGTACTTCTTGGTTGGAGGGATCCCCTTGGTTCCCTACCCATCTAAGATTGGGGTAATTTCACCACCCTAGATTTTAGGTGTTGGAGTACAAATTATACCCCCTATTCCCTAAGTAGTTGGCCTTTGCGTGATTGATCTCATTATGGCCTCCCTAATTGGTGCCTTCACCCTAATTTCCTGCATTTAGATTAGTTAAAGTGGGCTGGTTCAGGTTTTACGATTTCGCCAAAATCATTTCGAGGTAGTTTAACCTCTCGAGGATATATTGGAATTTATCCTCACTACTGACTGCATTCATGGTCGATTGCTTATTCTGGTATGTGAACCACTCAGCCGACCATATGTATGAATTCATTGCCATATCTTCTCTGAGCTGGTACCCCTTAGCATAAGTCTTTAACATGAATGGCCCCGCATGACTGTCTGTCAAGACTCGATAAAAAATTAATGTCAAGCCCATTATAAAAACTTGTAATTGTAACCAATCTTGCAAGCCATGATAGGGGCACTTACTCAAAAATCAATTTGAAGTGCTCCCGCGCTTCATATAGCATTCTCCCTCAAGTGGTTGAAAGTTAGTGATATCCATTTGGAGCTTCATAGTTTTGCTCAGAAGGAAATATTTGGCCAAAAATCAGCTCGCTTGCTCGTCCCATGTATTGATCGAGTTCATCAGCTATGAATCTAACCACATAAAAACATCGTTAATCAACGAGAAAGGGAATAGCTAAAGACATATAGCGCCATCGGTTACCCCGTTATATTTGAAAGGATTGTAGATGGTTAAGAAATGCTTAAGATGTTGATTAGGGTCTTCATTCATTCATCCACGAAATTGAAGATTCCTTTGGATCATCTGAATCATTGTTAGTTTGGTCTCAAAGTTGTTAGCATTAATCATCGAACAATTAATGCTTTCTCGGATGACATCAAGGTTGGGCATGGTGTAATTTCACTACGTTCTCTCTGTCATTGGACTTTAGTGTGGTGGTAGTGGTGGTTCCTTTACTTTGGCTTTGTCAAACGGTGGGTCTACTAGTGGAGGTTGGGCTCTTCTCGGAACTTGTCCTTTTTGAGCGTATGTTAAGATTCTTTTCGATTTCGATTCGAATGATACGATCCCATTACCGATTTGAGTCATACACTACTCTCAGCAAAAAGAAAAGAAAAGAAAAGAAATTAACAAAATCAATGAAATTTGAGTCATGCACTACTCTCTACAAACAAAAGAAATTAACAGAATCAATGAACTTTACAAATAAAAGAACAAACAAAGAAACAAAATAAAGAGTCATATGTATAAATCAAGCTTTGGTCACTTATCTCTCTAAAGGCATGCAACAACATTAAAACCACTTAATCTAACATCGACTCCCCAGCAACAACGCCAACAACTTGACCGCCCCTCACTGTCCTCGCGAACCACAAGGAAAATCAACACCAAAACAACAATCAATCAGACACTAAGTGCGCTGTCTGCAAGTGTCATAGGTCAGTTGTAATATATTTGCACAATGGGGTATTGGAGTACTCTGAGGATCGAACCCAAAGAAGTCAGTGATTAAGTGAATTCTAGCTACAAACATGCAATTAAAAAGTCTAAACAATTACTCACTAGATGTTATAGTATGACAATACATAAATGAAGTTAATAATTTCACTAATTTACAAACTAATTACAAAAGGACTAAATTGTAAAGCATGCAAAGTTACGAAACTAGGCAATAAGTGACAAATGATGGTTTATTTATTTTGATGTGGTTCACCAACTCTCGAATTAGGGACCTAAATTGCTTAAACTCCTAAAATGGCTAAATTTTACATCTCGGTCTCAATTTTACCAAGTTAGACAAGTTAGTTTGGTCTCAATTTTTTTGTGACGTTTAGAGATTTTTTAAAGATTATGAATCTTTTTAGTAGCCTATTTTTAGTCAATGTTGTTGAATCTTTTCGTATATAAACACTAGTTTTCAGTTCAATAAAATATACACTTTCAATAAAAATTACTTCTAGTTTTCCTCTTGCCTTTGTTGTTTTCTTTTCACAACAAGTTTTTCTCAAAACCTGCAATAGGAAATATTGCCTAGAAAGAGGTTCAATAGAACTTCGACTCTAATAGGCATAATGCTAAATTGAGCTTGAACTCCTTAAAGCTCAAAAGTTTATCTTTTAACATTAAGATCACTTTTTAAAAAAAATATGGAAAAGATATTATTAGTGAACTTTTAAATTCTTTTATATATTTTAGAATTTACTTAGCTATCTAAAAATAATAAATCATTAGTAATCCATTACTTAAGTGTAGAGGTGATAATGGGTCGGGCCATAACAAAATTTTAGGCCCGTTTGATAGGCATTGGGCCCAACCCGTAAATGGGCCTAAAATTTTGCCCAAGTCTAGCCCGGATAAAAAAGCTAAAACTCGAGCTCAGCTCGGTCCACCTGTATTAATTTTTTATATTATTTTTATATAAAATAAATTTAAAAAATATAATACATCAATTACACTGAAAATATTAAAAATAAATATTTTCCAACAAATTGAAAATAAATTAAAAAAAAAGTCTTTATACTTAAATAACACTAAGATAGGTACAACTTAACAAGAAAATGCCTCTAAAATAGTAGCAAAATTAACAATAAAATAAGAGTTATACAATATCCAAACAGTAACAACAAAATACTAGCAATATAATAGTGAAAAACAACAGCAAAACACTATATTTTTTTGGCAAATTCGGGTCAGGTCGGGCCAAACCCAGGCCAAAAAAAGCTCGGCCCATTTGCTAAACATACCTTATTTCTTGCCCAAGCGCATTTTCTAGTCGATATTTTTACCCAAACCCTTCCACTTTTTGGACAAGCCTTCGGGTTGGGCCAAGTGGCTTGACCCATGATTAGGTACACTTGGGTGTGCTCAAATCTGATTTCATAAGTTGAAGAAGTTAACTTACAATTAATCTTGAACTACTAGTGGAAAATTAGACTTACTTTATGAAAACAACCATATTTTTAGGCTATAGAACTCAAACTCATAAGATTCAAAATTTATTGGGAAAATGAATCGAAGATATATGATTTGGACACACGAATCATACAAAAAGAGGTTAGTATGTCTCATAAATTCCATTTTAAGTCCAAATCTAAGAATGTAGTTGTTTGGATGCTCTCTTTCGATCTATGATTTGGACACACGAATCGTAAAAAAAGAGGTTAGTATGTCTCATAAATTCCATTTTAAGTCCAAATCTAAGAATGTAGTTTTTTCGACGCTCTCTTTTTATAGTCGAATGAGCAAAATGACATTTTACAATTTTCTAGTTTTCGTCAATTCATCAAAATCCATCAATTTTTTCTTTTCAGCCAATATTACATTCTATAGAGAAATCATATGGAAGAGCTTAAACTTATTTCAAAATCTCAAAACATACAAAACACAATATCCCAATTCTATAAGGACACAAGGTGGTTGGTGGCTTTCTGAAGCCCTGAGCTTCCTTCCTCTTGAATTTAATCAAAACTATCAAACTTGAAACACTATTTTAAGACTGAAATTAATTAATTAAATTGAAGTCAATTTTATAATTAAATTTTTACATAATTCAATTTTATTCTCGTTAAAATTATATCAATTTTACTAGATCAAAATATATGTAAAATTTATTTAATTATAAATTGTTTTAACTTCAAATAATTAACAATGATTATCTATTAATTTAATTATTTACTTTGAACTTGATTATTTAATTTATTCATCCAATTAAATAATAATTCAAAATAATTAAATTAATCTTTATATTATCTCTTTTAAAAATGAGAAAATGCAATTTATTTCTAGTTTTTCAAAATTTATTTCTCTTTTATTTATCTATTTGTTCATCATTTAACACGTATAACTGTGAAAAATAGAACGTCGATAATGATGATATATCGCAAAGAAAAGAGAAAGAAAAATAAAGAACACAAAGATTTTTACGTGAAAACCCTTTCAGGAAAAAACCACGGGTAGAGGAGAAAATAATTCACTATGTCGAATTTGAATGATTACAAAAGGAGTATGCTATGTCTATTTATAGGTTTGTAAAACCATATTCTAATAAGAGTGTAGTAAGATTGAAACACCTTATTCTAATCAATATCAAATAGATGGAGTTTAATAAGGTTTAAAAACCTTACTCTAAAATAAAAAAAGTGTAGTTCTATATGGATTTTACTTTTATTTTATTTTATCACTATATTTTATTTTAATAAGGATTCGGGTCACTCAATTCTAACAATCTCCACCTTGACATGAATTCCCAATGAACAAGTTCTTCATCGCGAACTCTCAACGAACAAGTTCTCCACCTATTCCATAAAACCCCTTAAAGGTTGTAACTTCAACAATGAATACCAACCAAGTCTAAGCAATGCTCAAACTTGGTTATGAGAAGTGACTTAGTCATCATATCTGCAGGATTTTCATGAGTACTAATTTTTCTCACAACAATATCACCACAAGAAATAATATCACGAACAAAATGATACCGAACATCATTGTGCTTTGTTCTCTCATGAAACATTTGTTCTTTTGTAAGGAATATGACACTTTGACTGTCACAAAATACTGTACTGATTTGAAGGTTTTCATTGAGTTCACTAAAGAGTCCCTTCAACCAAATGGCTTCTTTACAAGCCTTAGTAATTGCCATATACTCAGCTTCAGTGGTAGACAAAGCGACTATAGTTTGCAAAGTGGCTTTCCCACTGATTGCACAACCTCCGATTGTAAAGACAAAACCTGTGAGAGATCTTGTTCTATTAAGGTCTCCAGAAAAATCAGCATCAACATACCCAATGACTCTATCTCTAGCTCTTTCAAACTGTAAGCAAACATCAGTAGTACCTCGTAAGTATCTTAAAATCTATTGAAATGATTTCTTGTGTTCTTTACCGAGATTCGTCATGTATCTGCTAACTGCACTGACTGTATATAATAAATTTGGACGTGAACAAACCATAGCATACATGAGAGATCCCACAGCACCAGAATATGGAACATATGACATGTACTCAATCTCATCATCTGATTGTGGAGACAAATATGATGAAAGTCTGAAATGGGTTGCTAAAGGAGTACTAACAGGTTTAGCACTCTGCATATTAAACCTGCAAGGAAATTTCTCAATTACCCCTTCTGACTTAGGTATAATTTACTTACTTTTCTATTTATGAGAATCTCCATACAAAGTATCTTTTTTGCTAGTCCCAAATCTTTCATCTCAAATTCTTCACTTAGTTGGGCTTTGACCTTTCTTATCTCTCATTTATCTTTCGCTACTATCAACATGTCATCAACATTAAGGAGTAGATACACAAAAGAACCATCACTGTTTTTCTTAAAATAAACATAACTGTCAAAGATACTTCTTTTGAAATCATGAGAAGTCATAAATGAATCAAACCTCTTGTACCACTGTCTTGGTGACTATTTCAAACCACAAAGGGATTTTTTCAGCAAGCAAACATAGTCTTCTTTTTTTGAGACTGTAAAACCCTTTGGTTGTTTTATGTAAATATCTTCCTCAAGTTCTCCATGTAAAAATGTAGTTTTTACATCTAACTACTCAAGCTTCGAATCATGCTTGACCATAATATCAAGCAAAGCTCGAATCGAACTATGCTTCACAACTGGAGAGAACACATCTATGAAGTCCACTCTTGGAATTTGACTGTAACCATTTGCAACAAGCCTTACTTTATATTTGGGTTCTTCAACTCCTGGAGTCCATTTTTTCTTTGTAAACACCTATTTACAACGAACAACCTTTTTGCCTTTAGGAAGTTTCATAAGATCCCATGTTTTGTTTTTATAGAGTGATTTTATCTCCTCTTACATAGCAAACATCCACTTTTCTGAGTCTTCACAGTTAATCGCCTTAGAATAATTAGATGGCTATTGGTTTGCATCTATATCTTTAGCCACATTTAAAGTATAAGCAACTAGATCAGACTCGGCATACTTGTTTGGAGGTTTAATCTCTCTTTTAGTTTTGTTTTTGGCAATAGAGTATTATGGTAAAGAAGTAACTCTATTCTGAATTTCTATACTGGCTTGAGGAGTCAACTCTGGTATAGATAATAGATTAATCTGATGCTCCACCTTCTTTTGATGTTCTTTATTGGGAGAGTCTTTAAGAGATAAGTTAGCTAGCATAGCAGTTTCATCAAAAACAATGTCTCTGCTAATCACAACTTTTTTAATTTCAAGACACCATACCTTATACCCATTTACACTAGCTTTATAACCAAGAAAAACACATTTAATGGATTTCGGTTCCAATTTTCCATTATCAACATGAGAATACGCAGGACACCCAAAGATTTTTAAATCAGAATAATCAGCAGGATTATCAGACCATACCTCTTATGGAGTCTTTTTCTCAATGGCAATGGATGAAGATCGGTTGATCAAATAACATGTAGTAGAGGCTGCTTCGGCCCAAAACGACTTCAGTAAACTAGCATTCAACAACATACATTAAAATTTCTTCATGATCATTTTGTTCATTCGTTCTGCAACGTTGTTTTGTTGTGGAGTTTGACGAACTGTCAAGTGTCTCATGATCCCTTCTAACTTGCATAGTTCATTAAACTCATCAGAACATAACTCTAAGTCATTGTCAGTGCGGAGGTGTTTTATTTGTTTTCCCACCTATTTTTCAATCATAGTTTTCCAAGACTTAAATGCGAAAAACACATCGTTTTTCTGCTTCAGGAAGAATGCCCAAACTTTTCTGGAAAAATAATCAATAAAATTTAGCATATAATTAGCTCCACCTCTCGAAGGTACTCTAGATGGCCCCCAAAGATCAGAATGGATATACTTCAACGTTCCTTTCATGTTATGGATTCCTCTAGTGAATCGAACTCTCTTTTGCTACCCAGAAATGTAGTGCTCACAAAACTTCAGTTTGCAAATTCCTTACCCACCAAAAAGTCTTCTTTTGCTTAATTCTGCCATGCCATTCTCACTCATATGCTCTAGGCGCATATGCTACAGTCTAGTAACATCATCATCTGACAAGGAAGAGGAAGCGACAACTGCATCACCAGTAACAGTAGAACCTTGCAAAATATATAACTTGTCAGTCTTTCTCTGCCCTTTCATCACAAAGAGGGAACCTTTGGAAATCTTCAAAACTCCACTTTCAGTTGTGTATTTATACCCTTTTGAATCAAGAGTACTTAACGAAATTAAATTTCTCTTCAATTGTGGAACATGTCGCACGTCACCATCACTGTAATCTTCTACAACATCAGCTTCACTGAATTTTTTTGGTTGTTTTCCCTTTTGATTCGCAACCTCCCTTTTGATCTTGTTTTGCAGCTTATAGCATTCATATTTAATGTGCCCTTTCTTCTTGTAGAAGTTGCAAGTTTTACCTCTATTTGAAGACTTCGATCTACCCTTAGATTTACCGCGAGGATTCCGTTCCTGTGTCCTTCCACGATCATCATCAGCATTCTGATCTTGTCTCCCATGAACAATGAGACTCTCTCCTTGAGAGTCGGGTTTAACCACAAGATGCTTCATCTTATCATACGAGGTCAAAGAATCATAAACCTCATCAACTGTGAGAGACTAGCAGCTATATAAAATCGTGTCTCTAAAGGTTGAATAAGACGGGGGAAACGAACAAAGTAGAATCAACCCTAGATCTTCCTTATCATATTAAACCTCTATGGCCTCCAAGTTTGAGAGAATTTTTTTAAACATTGTTAAGTGTTCATTCACAGACGCACCTTCCTCCAAACGATGAGCATAAAGACGGTGCTTCATATGCAACTTGCTGGTTAGAGTTTTCGACATACATATTTGTTCCAGCTTTTTCCATAATGTTGCGATGGTCTTCTCCTTCATCACATCTTGTAAAATTTCGTTAGACAAATGCAGATGTAATTGTGTTAACGCCTTTCGATCCTTACATTACGCTTCTTCTCTTCCTCTGTCAATGTCGAAGGCATATTATCTATCCCTAGCAGGGCATCCTCTAAGTCTATCTGCGCAAGAACTGTCTGCACCTTTGTCTACCACAACGTGAATTTGGTGTTGCGATAACAACGAAATTTCATACTTCAAAAATGTCATTACCGTGATTGAGATGAACAACCCGAAAGCTCTGATACCAATTTGTGAAAAATAAAATGCCGATAATGATGATATATCGCAAAGGAAAAAGAAAAAAAATAAAGAACACACAAATTTTTACATAGAAATCCTTACGGGAAAAAACCACAGGTAGATGAGAAGACAATTCACTATGTCAAATTTGAATGATTGTAAGAGGAGTAGACTATGTCTATTTATAAGCTTGTAAAACCATATTCTAATAGGAGTGTAGTAAGATTGAAACATTTTATTCTAATCAATATCAAATAGATAAATTTTAATGAGGTTTAAAACCTTATTCTAAAATAAAAGAAGTGTAGTTCTATATTGATTTTACTTTTATTTTATTTTATCACCGTATTTTATTTTAATAAGGATTCGGATCACTCAATTCTAACAATAACATTATAGAGTTATAATTAGGTAGCAAAGGGATCAATTGAACATATATATTGCGAGTTGAAATAACATGTGATTAAGTTTCAACTCTTCATTTATTAATTACATTATCACTAAACCATAAAACTTACTATTAAAGTATCATGATTGAACTCCCAAATATATATATTTACAAATAGTTGTATCTGAAAAACTTTTGTCCAATAATCTGCACCTACAATCCTTTTAGATTTTGTTTACTTAACAATTTTGATCATTTTTCTTAAAGTTTCCTTATATATGATTATGTGAATTATTGATCATTCATTAAATGATTCAAGTCATTATTACTCGACCAAATTTTATCTACACCAACCATATAACACCTTTAAGAAGATACCTTTGGCTCTTTATTTGAACTATGGTTCCATTATCTACCTTTTGCTTACTACTTTGAAACAATATGTTTTGAATATATCAAAAATGCAAGTCAAACATACATAGTCTTTCACTTATTTAAGATTAAGGTAAATACATAATGAATGGCACAAGTGAATTAATCTATAAACGAAGTTAGAAATAGTTCATCTTGAGTCCAGTCCAATGTACTGTCAATATAGATAATCAAATCTATGTCTCTATCTTAAGAATCAATCCTACTCCAATAGCCAAAACAAACTATCTCTCAATTTGAATTTATGGCCAACATAATAATTCTAATATGAATCGTTTGACCGTGATAATTCCGTGAACTACAACTTTTCATTTAAATTTCCAACTAGCACATTGTTTTCAGCACATAAAACAATCCTTATAATACAAATTTAATATAAGTAATCAATAGAATAATTTATTAATTATGATAAATTACTACATTTAAGCTCAAAAAACCTAATAATAATATGGCTTAAAAAAGATTCATCTCTCTAAAAGGAGAAGCTTCTAACAACTAGTAGACGTGTACGAAAAATGAGTTGATAACCGTCTTTAAATCAATTAATCATTAATCAACTGAACGACTATAAATACCGGACCTTGACGTCACTTCAAGCATGACCTCTCTCTTACATATTTTCTCCATAATCATCTATCTTGCTAAAGCATTGACTTACACAAGGTTTGGTGCCTCTGTCTTGCAAATAATCCAGCCATACAACTCGATCTATTCCTCAGCCGGGCTACTCACACAGAATAAATAAATAAAAGAGAAGCAATGCAAGATTGTTCCTTGGGTGAAGCAGTGATGATAGTTCTGCTTGTCCAGCTGGACCATTGGTATCTATATACTTTGTCAACTTGCCCACCTTTTGATCATTCATACACAATATTTATAAGTAAAGTTTGGTATTTAATACATATTGAATATATTCATCGTTAAACCGAACCATCCTTCTGTATTGATTCCATACTACCTGCATTCACATCTTCATTAATTATAGACCATTTATTGATTAACTTTTTACCTTTAATTTAATTGAAGGACGATGCTGTGCCTCTACTTTCTATCTACACTTTTATTGTCCTATATATAATAAAAGTAAAGCAAGAGATTAAAAAAACTAAAGAAATGGAAAATGGAAAACAACTTGAATTTCCACTCTTTTTCTGCACCACACAATCTTCCTTTTCATCATCCAATTTTGTAAAACAAGTTATTTTAGTTTTTTATTTATCTTTTTTAGTCTTCAAAGCTAAAATGAAGATTAAAAGAGACAAAAATTTAAATGGAAGATCAGAGTTAGAGTTGCTACAATTTCAAAGCTCTCGCGGACTAAATCTTAATTTGATTAGTATTGATATTGTTGCTAGTGCATGAGGACGTGAATTCGAATGCGCTCAAACACATTTATCCTCATATTTAAGGAGTTAAGGAGAGATTATGCATAGTTCTAAATGTTATATATATATATATTTTTTGAAAACTCTCTATCTATATTACTCATTTCCAAGTGTAAGTCATTGTACATTTATTTAAATGTTCACTGGACTCGGGGTGAGCGTTCAATTGAGTCGAGTGAAAAAGTTTCGAGTTCACGAGTCCTATTTTATCATCCTAACTCGATTTGAAATTTTTTAAATCAAGTCAGGTGAAATGAAATTCAAGTTGAGTTGAATCGAGTAAAATTGTTCAACTTAAATTAAAAAAATTAAACATGTCAAATTAAAATCTTGTTACAGTATAACTAATTTCATGTTAGAACACATAAATTTGAAACCATATATATTTGACAACTTTTTCAAAACAAAATAAAAAGAAATATTTTACTATGATAATCTTGAATCGTTAATTCTTATTTAGGTCCCAAAATTATTATTTAGAATTTTTTTAATTTTTTAACTTTCTCTATGTATTTTTAATATTTTTAAATTTTTATACTTTTTTTAAAAAATATTTGAAATTTTTATAAATATTTTGAATTTTTGAAAATTACTTTAATTTTTTGTTGTAATTTTTTATTGAGAGAGACCAATTTGCTCATTTTCAAACTTGACAGGGGCCAAAAGAGTATTTGCACCAATCTATTGTTCAAATTATTCGAGTTATTCGAATTGTAAAGTTCAACTCGATTTGAACTTAAAACTAGAGTTACTTATTTGAATTGACTCGATTAACTCAAAATTCGATTTTTTTAATCGAATCAAATTTTGTTCACCTATATTATAGACTAACGTGGATATTGCCGATTCTATCTATCTGCCACTAGTTGTTAATTAAGAGAACAAATCATGGTTCTGAAATTCCTGAGGAACTATCCAAAAGAGATATGGCATTATAAAATAATAAAAAGAAAGAACAGCAGCACTAAGTATTCTCATCAAATCATGCTACCCGTTCACTGATTTTCAACCCTGTCGAATGAGATTTTAGCGATGTGGGATTAAGTTTGGTTTCAAATATGCCCACACAAAGCCCCTAGATTCCATTCATTCGCCATCGCCAACCTGGTTATGTATAGCGTTTCACATGCCTTTTTTTATTGAACGGTAATGGAGGCTAAAGGAATATATATAGCTGCAATACAAATGGAATAAGAATTGGTCCCTTCTTTCTTTCTTTTTTACTTTGTTTATATTTCTTTACTTTACTTTCTTTCGTTTTCTTTTTCGGGTTTATTCACCAAACGTCCGCAAACTATTACTAAGATTCTAAATTGGTCCTTGAATTTCAAAATAGTATAGTGTCAGTATTGTATCAATCAGATCCTTCTATTAGCTAGCTATCCAACCCAGATCTAATGCTATATCAAATTGTAAATATGTGTGTACTTATTACATGGACAATTTGAATTTGACATATTAAAGAACACGATTAATAAAATTTTAGGACAATTACTTTTTGTTTTCATTTTAACTCATCATACTTAAGTTGCCCATACAAGAGGTACTTATGCGCTTACGATTTGATCTATATTTTAAATATGAGTCATGTCGATTTGAGGTGATATTTAATGCCTAAATTGACAACTAAATTGATAGAAGGGCTTGATTGATACAATACTTGAAAATTCAATTAGAAAATTTTAAATTTTGAGAACAAATTTAAAATCTAGGTCATAATTTAAGGGTTTCTTATGAAATTAACCCTTTGTTTTTCATATTCACTTCGGAACAATATTAAACAAAATATTAACCACAAATATAAGTTTGACATGAATTTAACTTTATAAATATAATAAATATGTGTTAATACCGAAAAATAATACCTAAGATACGACTTTGTTGTAAAGGTGAATAATATGGTAAGCAAGGAAGTCAGCTTTCATCAAATGTGCATGTGAATTTGACTTAATTCACTTCCCTTTTTCATGTAAGAAGCTATAAATACGTGTTCTTAGCAAGTTTTCTTTGCAAATCACACATTCCATTTCTGGGAACAAAATCAGATTATTACACAACTGGGGAGTTGTGCAATCTAAAGTTTGTCTGAAGATGGAACAGCAATTCAAGCAAACCAGGTATGTATGTATGCATCTCTCACTCTTTATTTTTGTATATCGGAGTACATAACAATTTTTTAATTTTTTCTATTTTATCGCAATATAATCTTATTTAAAGTATCCGTACCTTCATTCTTCCTTCTTATATGTAAGGAGTCCGTTTTCCGACCAACCTCGATTTGGTTCTTGGCAAAGAAGAATTAGTTATTAGATTCTCCCTTTTTTTTTTAACAACTTTAAGATTCTTGTTAGATTAAAATTTAAGCAAAGAGCCCCCCCCCCAAAAAAAATCAGAATCTGAACTGAAAATATATATTCTGGAACGAACTGTTCTTAATGTACCTAAAGTACTGCAAATAAGGTCCCAAAAATGACAATAAAACATCACAAAATGTTGAACCTGAAGTAGTGTTTTTAATGTGGAACAAACATATAAGTGTCGTACATATATTCATATTCCACGTTCATTTTGACTTTTTTTTTTTTTTGGTTGTTTTCTTAGGAAACAGAACTGGTTCCAGAAGCAGTTTTCGAGTCGAAACGGTGAAGATAATCGCCCGAAACCAGGCGCACATGAAGCCGCCATTGCGGCGGCTGCATTTGCTATTCAATCAGTCGAAGAGGCTAAAGCAGCGAAGCTCAAGAGAGGGAGCTTCAAGAAAGAAAATAGCAGGAATGGTGTGCTTCATTCTAATAGAATAACCACTCAATTCTCCCTCAAGAAAACTAAAAGTGCAGGTAATTTTTCCAACAATTTTGCATAAACTTTTATAAACATGTCTATTTTTTGAAGAAACTAATGAAAACTAATGTAAAAAAACAGTGGAAAATTCCAAGGATAAGCCAATGAAACATAAATGTAAGGAAGTAGAAAGAGTACATTCATATTCCAAACCAAGCTCTCAATCTGCTACAATTCCAATAGCACCAGGAGATGAATGGTAAGTATTAGTTCGCTTGATTCATTTAATTATTCTCGAACTGAGTTTGAGTCCTAATAGCTCAAGCCATCAAGTGAGCGAGTGCAAGTAAGTTTTTAACATTCTGATACTAAATTACGATTTTTATGCCAAATAAAGATATGTTCTTAAATGCTTTAACAAGCCTAAAATCCTTTAAACTAGCTAGAATTTTCGACCCTTTTCATCTAACTTTAATCATCTCAGGTATGACAAGCTGAAATCAGTTGTTTGCGGAGGCGACAAGTTGCCCAAAACCTACGGTTAAAACTTATTGTATGTGCTCGACATAAATATATTCAATTTTTCGTAACTTCTTTTCCTGTATTTTTTGGGTTTTTAGAGATTTATATCTTCCTACAATATTCAACATAAAATGTCAAATTAGATCTGTTTAAGGGTTCATATTTTTATTTTATTTAGACTTAGATAAATATGAAGTATATTAATATCATACATAAATCTAATTTGACCCATTAATACTTTAAAAATTTTGAAGACTCGAAGTAATAGATACTAATACCATTCTTGATTGTTGAGAGTGCAGAAAACACTGGAGCTGAGAAGGGCAAGTAATGTACAAGATTTACAAAGAAAACAGGACAGTAATTTAAATTCATCACTGCGTGTGCAAATATATCAAGAGATTGTTAGAAAATATGAACATCACATATATAATATAATTAATTATATGTTATTTTTATTTACTATCATAATAGGTTAGTCCAAATTAAAAGTGATCTAACAGAAATGAGATAATGAAATTAGCTTTTAAATTAATATATATATATATGTAGAATCAACATGTTTGTAGCTACAACATGCAATAATTATTGATGTATTTTGGAAATAAAAACAGTGGTATTCAGTATGATACAATGAAGAACTATTTTTTTAAAATAGTACATTATCTATTCTCAAAATGCTTTAAATAAGTGCACCTCCCTTGTTTTTTCATTGGCTTTCGCATTAGAAGGATTGGAAGTCCCCTTTTCAGTGGATTAATCTTGACGTTGTTTTTAAAATTGTTTTTTTGAGGTTGTTTTTACTTGAGCCATTGGAGTTACCTAATAATTTTCTTGTGGTACAAGTTAGGATTTTAGTCAAGAAGCAAGAATTTGAAAGCTTTGAGATTAGAAGAGCTTTTGGGAATTTGATGTTTAAAGAATTTGATTATACGAGATATAATGTGGTATTTATAGCAAATAAAGTTTGACAATTCTCAAAATAAAAAATTCCTCCAAGATAATGAGAGAGAAAAATCTCCAAAAACAATTCCATTAGCCTACAAAAATTTAACCAAATCAATTAGTTACACAATTATCCTAAATACATCACAATGACATCAAGTCCAATCATGTGGATGTCTTTCATGTACTATCAACTCTTCAAGCTCGACAAACCCCAACTAAGCTTTTCAAACTCTTAAACATGCTTGAATACAAGGTTTTGGTGAACAAATCAACTAGTTGGCTTTGAGTGGGCACATACTTCAATTCAACAAGCTTATTCTCAACTAATTCTCAAATGAAATGGTGTCTGATATCCATGTATTTGGTTTTTGCATGTGGCACTAGATTATTTGAAATGTTTATGACACTAGTTTTGTCACAATAGGTCGTGAAAACTTGTATAACAATCCCAAACTCCTTCATCATATGTCTCATTCAAAGTAGCTAAGCACAATAGCTACGAACAACAATGTACTCTGCTTCTAGTGTAGAAAGTGAAATTGATCCTTGCTTTTTGTTGTACCATGAAACTAAATTTGATCCCAAGTAAAAACACCCTCCAGATGTATTTTTACAATCATCCATATTCCCAGTTCAATTAGCATTACTATACCCTATTGAACTCAGCACACTATCTTTAGAGAACCAAATTCCAAGCTCAGGTGTTCCATAGACCTACCTTATAATCCATTTGACTGCCTTGACATGAGATTCTCTTGGATTAGTCTAGTATTTGGAAATTATACCCATGCTAAAACACAAATCGAGATGACTAGCATTGAGATAAATTAGACTTCCAATCATGCTTTTGAATGTGGTTGCGAAAGTGGGCACTTCATCAACATTTGTGCATAATTTTTCATTAACAACCATATGTGTCCTAGCAGGCTTAGAACTCTCAAGTCCAAACTTCTTCACCATATTCCTCGCATATTTCTCATGAGATAGGAATGTCCCATCCTCCAATTGCTTGATTTGGGATTCAAGGAAATATGACAACTTCCTTACCATGCTCATCTCAAATTTGCTTTACATCATTTTAATAAATTAGTCCTTTGTAGTTGTTGATGTAGCACCAAATATTATGTCATTAACATAAATTTGGGTCATGGTTGTAGTGCCTTTGTGCCTTCGGATGAATAGAGTCTTGCCAACTGACCCCCTTTAAAATCTTTGGACAATTAGAAATTGAGATAGCCTTTCATATCAAGCTTGAGGTGCTTGTTTTAGACCATACAATGTCTTGCTCAGTTTGTAGACATGCTCTGGGTTTGTTGAAGCCTCGAACACTTTAGGTTGTGCTGCATAAACTTCCTCTAAAAATCCATTTAGAAAGGCACTCTTAACATCCATTTGCTATTGTTTGATGTTAAGATGTGTTGCCACAACAAGCAACAATCTAATTGCTTCAAGTCTAGCCATAAGAGAAAAAGTTTCTTCAAATTCAATACCTTCAACTTGAGTATACCATTGGGCTACGAGTTTGCCCTTGTTGTAGATTATGTTGTCATGATTATTGGTATTTTAGTAAAAAATATGAAATAGAGAAAATGTGAAAGAAAAAAATATATTGGAAGAACACTATAATTTGTTGTATTGTTCAAATTATATAGCTAAAAAAATAACAAAATATATCCTGCTAATATCTAGCCACTTAACTTACACCTAAAATCATACCACAAAATTAAAAATCCTTAAAAACTTGGTATACAGACCTATTATTCAGCAAGTCTAAGGCACATTCTCAACACTCCTCCTTACCTTAGTAGTTGCAAAAGCCTGATTTATTTCTTGAAAATTTAATCTAACTTTTGGAAGAGAATTGGTTAAGATATCTACAATTTGATCTTCAGTCTTGCAAAAAACCGACTTGATTTTACCAATCTTCTATTCTTTTTTCAAATGATAATCATCAATCTTGCTGTGCCAAGTCCCAAGAGCTTATTTAAGACTATATAAGGAATTGTTTAACATGTAGACTTTCTCTGTTTAACATGTAGACTTTCTCCTCCTGTCTCTCGACTTGGAATCCCTCGGACTTCTCTTCTCTCATTGCTTCAATCCACTTGTCATCTTTCTCAGCTTCTTTAAACTCAACAGACTCAAATATAGCAACATTACACCTTTAATAAATTTTAGATAAATATCTTGTGTCACAAATTGAAACATCATCTATGTTGTCATCAAAGTACTGAGGAGTCTCTAGCAATTGCTTCATTGTTGGCTTCTCCTCCATTAGATTTAGAGCAAATATTTTTGCTTTCATTTTTACTTTGAATACATCTCTGCCTTTTGAGTCTTTGATCAGGCACCATTTGTCTTCAAATATGACCTTGAAACCTTTTTGAATCAATTGCCCAATACTAAGAAGATTTTGGTCAATGTTAGGCACATATAGAACATCAGTTATGAGTTTCAAACTTGTTAAACTTTCAATAGCCACTTTTCCTTTTCCCTTAACTTGAATAAACTCACCATTTCCAACTTTTATTTGGAAATGATAGTTTTATCAAGTTCTTTGAAAATTGTTGGGTCATTGGTCATGTGATTTGTGCAGCTGCTATCGATCAACCAGGAATCATTGGAGGAACATGTCGCCATAAAAAGGAACTCATCTTCTTGTTGCTCAGTAAATGTTTTTGTCTCTTCATGTTATTGAGACTTACAGACCCATTCTATGTGCCCAATACTGCCACATTTTCTGCATTTGATATCAAGCAACCACCAACGCTTCTTTGGGACATGATGGATATGTCTCATTGTTGTTATTATTGCTGGTCTTATCTTTAGTTTTCTTGTTTTTACCTCCTAAATTTTTAAAATTTGCCCGAAAAGCACCTTCTACTAATGCTTCTTGTCTCATCTTTCTCCTTTATTCTAGAGCCTGCAATG
Source organism: Gossypium raimondii (assembly GCF_025698545.1). Taxonomy (NCBI): domain Eukaryota; kingdom Viridiplantae; phylum Streptophyta; class Magnoliopsida; order Malvales; family Malvaceae; genus Gossypium; species Gossypium raimondii. The sequence continues at coordinate 33,358,213 of NC_068566.1, read as the reverse complement.
CATTCACTAATTCTACCAAGGACATACTTGACAAATCCTTAAATTCTTCTAATGAAGAAATTTTAGACTCATATTTTTTAGGTAAAGTGACAAGAATTTTTTTCACTATTCGATCATCAGAAAAATCCTTACCAACAATATTACCTTGTTTACTATGCCCTCTGTCGAAACCATTTTTTTGATAAAAGAGGCCGTCGACTTTAATTTCGAAAACGAAAATGAACATGGGAGCCGCCACCAATCCTTTTTTTATGAGGTGTGATCGGGTCACCTCGTAACAGTTTTTTTGAATAAATGACTTGATTTATTAAAACAACGATTTTGGTCCACGAAATTCAGAAAGATGGGTTCGGGAGTCGGTTACGTACGAGGAAGGATTAGCACCCTCGTAATGCCCAAAAATTAGTACCTAGTTGATTAATTAATGTCTTAGTGTCAAAAATTAAAAACTTTGAAGAGATTTAAAATACGATCCTTTGTTAAAATATTAAAAAGTTTGAGAAAGGAGCATATTTCACGTTAATCGAGAAAGAGAATTACGTCCCGTAAGTTAGGACACAATGTCTTCAACCCCGATACGAGAATGAATACCGAAAAATTTACTTATTTGGAAAATATTCGATTATCTCGGTTTTAGAAAAGGAATCATGTCCAGTAAGTTAGAACACGATCTTTTATTAATTCCCGAGATTGTTAAAAAAACTTATATTTAAAAAAGATTCGCGTATTCAAATTTATCAAAAAAATCGAAACCCCGTAAGTTAGGGAACGACTTTTCGAATCTCAAAATACGACATATCATTTATTTAAAAATTTATGTATTGAATAAATGTAACACGAATTGGTAGAAATAAAGTACGGTGTTAATATGCATAACAAAATAATAATAAATGCGATAATATAAATAAAAATAATACAAGCGAAAACAAAAATAAGATAAATAATAATAAAATAGGACAAACCAATAATAAGTAAATAAACAAATAAAAACTAACACATTTTAAAAAATAATGGACAAATAAATAAATAAATAAATAAATAAATATTAAGTAAAACGGTTTAATAAAAAATAAATAAATGAAAATATTAAATATATATATATAAAAATACGATAAAAAATGAAGACAATTTTAAATACTAAAGCACCAAGAAATAATAACTATGTATTTAAATGGATAAATAAATATAGTAAAATATATAAAATAAAACAAAATATATATATAAGGAAAATGATAATAGTAATAATAATATTATATTAATTAATTTAATAATAAAATAGCAAAAATAACAAAACGAACTAAATTGAACTTTAAAACAAAATTTTGGGGCAAATTAGAAATAAATAAAAGGAACATGACCAAATTGAATGCTCGAATAACAAGGAGGGACCAAATGGGTAATAAACCCCACCCTCCAAAACGCACAGTTTCAAGGTGGACCAAATTGAAAACTGAAATAAATTATAAGGCAAAATTAAAAAATGAAAGAAACTTGGTTGTATATAATGAAAAACGTAGAATGGCTAAATGCGCAAATAGCCCATTAGTAAAAAACATGTGGATCCTCCTAGGTGGGTCGACGCGTGGGTCGCCTCAAAACGACGCAGTTTTGGCGCCTGAGAGGCCTGCCCAAAACGACGTCGTTTTGGGGGCCTATAAAATCCAAACTTTTAACAAAAATATCATTTTTTCCTCTTCTAAAAAAATACCCAAAATGCTCTCTCCCCTAGCTTCTAGGCCGGCCAAGGGTTTGGCCATCAGCCACCTAATCGACCGCCGGTCGTTGGCGACGGTGCCGCCTTCTGCGGTGGTCGAAAGGCCAAAAATTCCTCTTTTTCGGGAGATAAAAAAAGGTAAGCTTTCTTTGTGTTTTTTTATGTGTATATAAAAAAGAAAAAAAAACAACAGATTCGTAAAAAAAATAAAAAATAAAAAAGAACCTTTGAATTTCTGTTTTCTTCTCTGTTTTTTTTTTGCTATATTTTTTTGTTTGATTCTTTTCTTTGTATTTCAAGAAAAAATCCGATGAGCCCCTTACAATCGGTTTTAGATGGCTTTTATAGCTATTTACAACTCTATTTTAATCTATTTGTCACTTATGTTGCAAGCAACTTGAGGGCGGTGGAGCAGTGGCGGTGGCAGGGCTGTCAGGGACTAGGTGCAGCGGCAGACTTGTAGTGGCAGGTAGCTAGGTGCGGCATATTAGGGTTTAGGGGGGCTAGGGTTTGTTTTTAGTTTTATGCTGTTGGGTTTGTTTAGTTTTGGGCTGTTTGGGTTTGGGTGTAATACCCTCTACCCGTATTCGTCGTCGAAATAGGGTATGAGACATTACCAAATTTTACCAAATAAATTTTTCGTATTACTAGTTAAATACTATTCACTTATTGAAACATGTCATGACGTCCCTTAGATGGGCCTTCGAAGCCCAAAACATACATTAGGACCAAACCGAGATTAAATCGAAACCATAAGAAATTTTTTGCAAAATCCCAAAGTTTTTTTTTTAACTCAATATAACCCCTTTATAAATATCTAATCTTCCCAGCAATTTTAAACCGAGACCAATCCAACACAACCAATCCATTTCAACATATTTTCAAGATAGATTTAACGTATTCATAAGGTAACCTCATCACATACCAAAACCAAAATTTGTTAGCCATACCAATGGCTAACCATAAATTCATTTCAAATTAACATTTACTTTATTAGCTTATACATGCCATTGATTTACAAAATAAATTTTCTTTATATACCGAGATCTTGAGGTTGATAGTGTGATACGTCTCTAACCGAATCCGACCTCCGAGCACTTAACACTAAAAAACAGGGGAAAAAGAAACAGGGTAAGCACTTTGTGCTTAGTAAGCTCATGTAACAAGAATTATACTTACCTAATATTTTCAATACAATGCAATAAACATTCATACACCCATTGAATACATTATTCCCCTATCATGCACAAACTCAACATTCAAATTAGTCCAATAATTCCATGTATCAATAATATATATATCACGATTGATGAGCTCATCAATACCATGATTTTCATTCCCCTGTTATTTTTCCATATTTATCCCGTTGAAATTCTCGAAATTTCGATAGATTTTCAGGGGTACACTTTAGTGTACAAATTCGGATCCATCAATTCATATTCATGTGCGCACATTTCCATTTCAGAGAGCACACTCACGCGAACCTCATCCTTACAGCGGGATTACCTGTCCAGGCTAAATTCCCTGTAATATAAACTCATAGAGTATTGTCGGGATTACCAGTCCAGGCTAAATCCCCTGCAATGACAATTACTCTAATGAGCTTGGATCTGAGTTACCAGTCCCGGCTAAATTCAGACCCTAATTTGGATTACCTATTCGGGCTAAATCCATTTTCCATATATTCTTCGGGAGGGCTATATCAGAATAGGATCACCCGTCCGGGCTAGATCCTTTTTACTGTCAATTCCTTTTCAGAGATCCATCGAATTTTCCTTCCATTCAACCGGGATTTATTTTCTCTTTCATCAAGAATATCAATACTTCATCAATTATCATACAATAAACATCCAAATCATATTCACATCAAGAAAAATATATTTCAAGCATTTAAGAATATAATTCAAGTTACATGAACTTACCTCGATACTTGTTCGTAAACAAAATCTACTAATCCCAAACTTTTTCTTTTCCTCGATCTAGCTTCAGATTTGAATTTTCTAGATCTAAATAAATAAATTTAATCATTGATCTAATACATTTCATGTTCATATGTAACATTCTCTATAATTCCATTATTATTTATAGTGCATTCAAAGCTGTCTCACTAAGTCATAGTCACTAAATTATTTATATCTTGAGCTACGGAACTCCAAATTAAGATCCACTAATTTTCCCAAAAACTAGACTCATATATCTTCTTACCATAAAATTTTCAGAATTTTTTGTTTAGCCAATAAGTACATTTTATTCTTTAAAGTTTCCCTCGTTTCATTATTCGACAGTTCCGACCCCTCTTAACTAAAAATTAATTATCTCCTTTTACAGAATTCAGATGATGTTCTCATTTGTTTCTTTTGAAAATAGAATCATTAAGTATTTTAAACATATAAATTTAAGCCCCTAATTATTTTTCTCCAATTTTTTTATGATTTTCCAAAGTCAGAACAGGGGAACCCGAATTCATTATGACCTTATCTCACAAAATCTATTATATCTCATGATTTACAATTCGATTTCTTACACCGTTTCTTTTATAAGAAACTAGACTCAATAATATTTAATTTCATATTTTTTTTCATCCTCTAATTCGATCTATAAATTTTTTGGTGATTTTTCAAATTTAGACTACTGCTGCTGTCCAAAACTGTTTTTGTGCATGATGTTAATTACCATTTTTCCCCTAAGCTTTCAGTAAATGATAATTTCATCCCTGCTCAATTGAGCTTATTTTTATAAATTAACACTTTATTTTATCACTTTAAACTACTTTAAAACCTTTCGAAATCAGAATTTTAGCACTATACTTTAATTCCAAACATTTTCACAATTAGGTCCTACAAATCAATTTCTTTTGAAATTACCTAATAAAATCATCTCATAAACAAATTAAAGCTTCAATTTCATGCTATTTCATCATAAAATTCCAGCACATATTCATAGAAACTTTCAATTTCATTCATAAAATAAAAAACTAATGAATTTAGTAATAGGACCTAGTTGTAAAAGTCTTAGAAACACAAAAATTACAAGGAAAATGTAAGGATTAACTCACTTGGTGCAAAAATTATGAAAAATCAGCTTGAATAAACCCTTAGGACGTTTTTGGCTGATGAGAATGAAGAAAAATAAAGAGAATTCTAAATATTCCAATTTGGTCCCATTTTTATGTTAGTAAAATTTGTTACTTTCCTATTTTACCCTTATTTCACAAATTCTCCTGATTTTTCTCAGCTTATGCCACCCAAAATATCTCCTTTTGGGCTTATTTGCAATTTATGTCCCTCCTTATTTAACAATTGAGCTATTTAATCATTCTAGTAACTTTTACACCTTTTTCAATTTAGTCCTTTTCACTTAATTGACTACCCAAACATTAAAATTTTCTAACGAAATTTTAATACCATATTACTAACACTTCATAAATATTTATAAAAATATTTTTGACTCGGTTTTACGAGATCGAGGTCTCGATACCTTGGTTTTACCCAATTTCTTCAATAATTTCATTTTCTAACTAACCACTAAATCGGTAAAATTCTTCTATCTATATTTTTATACGATTTTCCTATCATATCAATATTCATGCAAAAATATTAAAATAAATTTATTTTTAAATCAGATTTGTGGCTATGAAACCACTGTTCTGATAACCTTGAATTTAGGCCATTACATTGGGCCTGCTGTTTTGTTTTGTAATTTGAACTGTTATTGGGCCCGGGCAAATTGGGCTGATTACACCCTCCAACTTGTCAGAATAGTTTTTAATGATTTATGTTTCTTTCATTTTCAACATTTCAAACTCTCTGATCAAATTGAGCACCTGTATATTTTTTGTTCTTTCATTACCCTGGTATTCTTTCTTGAGGTAGTCCCAAATTTCTTTCGCTGACCCCAAATTTATGATTCTTGTAAATATTTTGTTTAAAATAGTAGAGAAAAGACATGCTTTAGTCTTGGACTTCCTTGAATTTTTCTTTTTGTGAGTCTTTAGTTGATTCATTGTTGGATTTGCTGGTAATGACGAAACATCGTAGTCTTCTTCTACTGCTTCCCAAAGATCCATCGCATCAAGATAGATTGTCATTCTAACAGCCCAAACTTGATAGTTATCACCATCAAAAATTGGTAGAACAATATGAGAAAAGTTGTGTCAGCTTCCATGTCTAAAGCTTATGTATTTCTCTCAACTCACAGATCCTTTAAGATATATAAGAGCTCTGATACCAATTGTTGGTATTTTAGTAAAAAATATGGAACACAAAAATGAAAGAAAAAATATATTGAAAGCACACTATAATCTATTGTATTATTCAGATTATATAACTAAAAAATAACAGAAAATATATCTTGTTGATATCCAGTCACTTAACTTACTCATAAATCATGCCACAGAATTAAAAATCCCTAAAGACTTGGTCAACAGACCTATTATTCAACAAGCCTAAGGCACATTCTCAACAATGCTCATATGTTTTATTTTAAAAATCTACTTTGTGTCAATTGTGTTACAATTAGAAGTCCTAGGCACCAGTTTCCAAATCTCATTTCTCTCTAATTGTCTTAACTCCTTCTGCATGGCTTGGATCCAATTAACATCCCTCAAAGCATCCTTTACTTGTTTTGGCTCGATCTCGGAGGTGTAGCAAGCAAGTCTCACCATGGCTTGATAGTTTTGCCTTGGCCTAATCCTAAATAAAGTTCTACTCCTGTTTTGAATACTAAGCCATTAACTTGTGAATTTCCCAACCACATAAATAATTAACTTATTGTAAATTGACAAACAATATAAGAGATATAGCGATGAAGCATGACTATCTTAAATAATCTCTAAAATAGTTGCTACAATTCACAAGAGAATTCAGAAGTTAAAAGTTATATGGCTAACAAAAGTAAAACTAAGAAAAGTAACTAAATAAAACTCAAAAGCTCTCAAAATAAAGGGAACACCCTTTCTTCTGTTATTTAAAGGCTTTTCTAGGATAAAATCTCGAACCAGTATTTAGCAAAACTGGGCTAAGGCCATGGCTTGAAGAATCTACACCAAGATTCAAACTTCTTCACTTTCTAACTTTTTACTCACTCCACTTATTACAAAATCATTTTCCTCCCTCGAACTAAATCCAATGCCTACAAAAAGACCTTGAAAAGAATTATTTATTTAAAAGCATTAAAAATAATATAAAAACACTAAAATAATCTAAAACTACAACTAGTTGTAAAATGAACCTATTAACTCAAAATTAACTAAAAACCTACTTAAGAATAATGCAAATGTGAGTGAATTAAGGTCTAAAATATGCAATACATACTCGCACATCTACTCTCTATTTTTATCTTTTATCGTTACTTTTTTCACATCAACAAAATATAATAACCCCTAAATTCCTAAAAAAAATTAATTCATAATTATTCCATCATTGAATGTTAAAAATTCAATCTCATCTCGAGATTAAGCTAAAAATTCAAATAAGTCCAAGCATTTTCAAAGACTTACAGACCAATCACCCTGAAATTCAGATCAAGGGAGTTGAACAAAATTGGGTGTCTATATTCTTTAGGCAAGAAAGTGAAATGGGGTTTTATGATTGAAAAAGGTTGGCTTAAGGGTGTAAAAAGCCCTCAAACTTTTTCAAGAAAAGCAATTAAGTCTCTGTTTTTTTTTTGCACTCAATTGGGTATTTGAACTTTCAAAATGCATAAAAAATGCCCTTAAATTTAAAAAAAAAAAACAATTAACCCCCTACATTTTTTTTCACTTAATTGGGTACTTAAACTATCAAAATGCATCAAAAAAGCCCTTTGATCGTTAACTTTAACAATTGACCTTTAAAGTTAATTGCTCCTAATTTTTTTCAGTTAAAGCCACCTTTTGTTACAACCACGACGTGGCGTGCGGAAAAAATTATAAAAAATAAAAATTTATAAAATTTATAAAAAATATTAAATTTTAATAAATAATTAAAAAATTAAAATTTATAAAAATCGTAAAAATATAAAAATTTTAAAATTTTATAAAATCGTAAGAAAATTATAAAAATTTTAAAGAAATATAAAATTCGTAAAAGAAATTATAAAAATTATCATTCCAAAAGAAGCATTTTATAATTTTTCTATAACATTTATTGATTTTTATTTTTTATCATTTTTCGCCACATGTCACGCAGTGTTGCGACACATGATGGCTTTAGCTGGAAAAATAGGGTTGTTAACTTTAATGGTCAACTGTTAAAGTTAATGGTTAAAGAGCTTTTTTTATACATTTTATAATCTTTTATGATTTTTATAAATTTTTACAATTTTTATATTTTTTTACAATTTTTTTCTAATTTTGAATAAAATTTAATAACTTTTATAATTTTTATTGATTTCTATTTTTTATAATTTTTTGTCACATGTCACCTGTGGTTGTGACACGGGATGGCTTTAACCGAAAAAAATTAGGGACAATTAATTTTAACTGACAACTATTAAAATTAACTGTCAAAGGACCTTTTTGATACATTTTGATAGTTCAAGTAACCAATTGAGTGCAAAAAAAAGGGTGCTTAATTAGTTTTTTTTAAAAAAATTGAGGGTCTTTTTTATGCATTTTGAAAGTTAAAGTAATCAATTGAGTGCAAAAAAAAAAAAAAAGAGTAGGAGCTTATTGTCTTTTTTTTTTCTTTTTTTTAAGTTTGAAAGCTTTTTGTAACATCCCAAAACAATTGGGGGTTAGTTTAAAAAAATGAAACTTGATTAGGAGGTCTAATTTGAAAATGATGTGTTTTAATTTAGTTAGGACCTAAATGGAAAAAGGGTAAAAGTGAATTAAAATATTAATAGTGAGTCTTGACCATGAGTAGACCTATCTATGGGCCGTGCCGAGAAGGCCCACCCGAAAAGTGGGAGAGTTTAGGTAAAAATATAGGCTCAAAAAAAGGGTTTGGCAAAAAAAAAGGTCCGTTTAGAAAACAGGTCAAGCCTCGGGTAAGACTTTTTTGGCCCGGCTCGAATATACAAAAAACCTATTGATTTTTTTTCTCTATTTTCTTGTTATTTTTTCTTATTATTTTGCTACCATTTCACTACTATATTGATACTATTTTGTTGTTATTATTGAGATATTATATAAATTTTGTTTTATTGTTAATTTTGTTACTATTTTAGAGGCATTTGATTGTTAAGTTACACCTATCTTAGTGTTATTTAAGTGTATATACTTTTTTAAATTTATTTTCAATTTGTTGGGAAACATTTATTTTAATATTTTTAGTTTTTTTATGTATTATATTTTTTTTAAAATAATATAAAAATTAATACAGGCGGGTTGGGGCCCAAGTTTCAACATTTTTTATCCGGCTCGAACTTGGGAAAAATTTTAGGCCTATTTTTTGGGCCGAGGCCAAGCCTAGCAAACAAGCCTAAATTTTTGGTTGAGTTCGGCCCGGCCCATGGACACCTCTAACCATGAGTATTAATTATGATTTATAAAAATAAAATAGAAGAGTATTAAAAACAATAGGTTAAATAAAATAATTGATTAAAAGTATAAGCTAATAAAGAATAGACAGGCTAAGTACGAAATAGATATATACAATTAAGTGGCTAAAAACAATATGAATTGAGTTTTACTATTAGTAGTTAAGAGTTTAATAAATTACTTAGAAAGTTAAAGTTTGAACCCACTTTTTGCATTTTTCCTCCTTATTTTTCAAGCAATTAAGAATGGAAACCAAGTTAGGATAAGAATTAGTTATGGTAAAAAATGAATATGATATAGGTAGTAGCCTAATGGTTAAGCTTGCTCTTTTCTCCCTAACACACCTGGGTTTAAGTCATGCCAACTCCTTACCTTTTTTGTTAATTTCGGTAAAATGGTTTAATTACTAAAATAGCCCCTAAAGTTTTTTTAATCTTAGCATTTAATCCTTATCCTAATCATAATAGGATATTGATTATCTTTTTCAAATTTATCTAGAATTCATATCTTATCCTTCTTCAAAATTCAAATAGAATTTATCTTCCTTATTTCAAATCTTAATAAAATTTATCTTCCTTATTTCTATTTATTCCCTTTTCTTCTTCGTCTTTTCCTTTGAAAATATTTTCTCTCCATTATTGATAATTATTTTTGTTCTCAAATCAAAATCTATTCCCAATTTCAACTCATTCTCTACTGATTGATTTTTCCGTCAATTACATCCCGAATTGTCATAAAATTTCAATAAGAATTCTCATTTCAATTCATTAAAACTCACCAATTTTGGAATTTTTTTCGTTAAATATTTTAATCCCCTATTAATCTTTAATGTTTTTGCCAAAAACCTCCACAAACATTGAAAATTCATTCTTGATTCTTGTATTTTGTCAATTGAAAAGCCCTTATAGGTGATTAGATCGAGCTTGAACGAAGGGTAATCGCCCGAGACCCCGAAAAGTCAAATGTGTGTTCTTTTACGAAAAATCGAGTCAAAATCTGAAACTACCCAGTCGCACACGGCCTACTACACGGCATGTGGCCTGCCAGTGTGGATCATACAGCATCACACACAACCATGTCCCCCTGTCTCCCCGCACATCTTCGTTTCGCACACAGTCCAGTCACACGACCAGGTGGCTCCTACACTTCACCCATCCGTCTTGCACATGTCTAGGGCTTCACACACGATTCGATCACATAGCCGTGTGGCCCCTAAATCTAAAAAATTACAATTTTTCCTTATCTTTTATTATTTTATGCAAATCAGACCCTGAGTAGGTTTTTAATTACTTCTAGAGAACTAGATTACGCAATTAGGTCCTAGACTAGGGTTAGAATGATTGAATATATAAATGAATGAATTTATGATTTTAATACTTTTGATTGATTGCTTGATCCATGAATGATTTTATGTTTATCAATGTTATAAATGTCGAATGAACGTCTCGTATGCCTAAGTGATTGAACTATTGATTGATGGATATAATCGTGAATATCGCTATTATGCAATGAAATAGAATGTTGAAAGTATTAATGATTGAATGAATGAATGCATTAAAGAAAGATTGCATTGCATATGCATGTGGTGGGAGGGGATGATATTAAAGGAGGAAGAACGAGAACTCTTATTGACTGCATATACGAATGATTGATTGTGTATCCACAGAACTGCAGATTCCAACTACAATCTCACTGTGCTGCACGATCCCTTTAACAGCTATTATCTGCGAGCAATCGTAACTCCGCAGTTATATGAATGTCCGCTGTGTATTCATAGTCATAGCAGATTCCAACTGCGATGGTCTTACTGTATACCCACAGTTACAGCAGACCCTAAATGTGACGTTTTCGCACTATGCTATCACGATCCCTCCAACAGCTTTCTACTTGGAATGGCTATGTTTTCGTAGTTACCAATAACTTTTATCTGCAATTACCAAATTTCAACAAATGTAGTGGTAAAAGTCCACGAGCGGAGTAAAAAGGTAGAGGGGGTTCTGAGGAACTCCCTATTTAGAGAGCTAGTGGTTAGGGGTAGGATTAACGAATGTTAAATGAAACGTTAAAAAAATGTTGCATGATATACTATGCATACTCATTGAAAAGTACATGTTGAAACGACCGAATTGATAAATGTGCACATATCTAAAGAGAGTGACATTACGGCTCTATAGTTGAATTGTTCAATTAAATTCAACTGAATGTTAACGTTTTGTTTGTCTAAGTGACGAAAACTAAATTATCGTATTGATCGGATTATTATGTGAATTTGATTATTATGATTGATAGGACATTCAAATATTGATTTGGTTTTATTGTGAAAGGACTCACATTGAGCTTCCATAGCTCACTCCCCCTAATTTCCATCTTTTCAGATAACCTAATGGACTAGGACGCATACTCAACATCTGAAGGGTTTCGGCTTGTTCTTGCTAATGATCTGTTATTATTTATTTTTATTTTATTAAAAATCATGGTATGGAATAATTATTTTTAATTACTTCAATTATGATGCATGTTAGTAATAGTTATTTATATAGATTGAATGGTTTATACTTGATATTTCTTATTGATAATGATTTTAGAATGTTGTTTATTTATTAAGTGTATTAAACAAGTTAATTTAATATAAAAAGATTATTGATTTTCCATTGTTATATTGATGTTAGTTTTAGAGTGATCAGAATGAGGTATTTCCTTGTATAAAACAGATTTAAAATGGAAAAATTGTTTTGTTAAAAGACCAAGCCACCTCGGTGGTGAATGTGATCTCTTCGATTCGGGTCTAGGTCAAGTTGAGGTGGTTATAGTTTTACTCCAAAATTAAGGATTTAAAGGAAATTAAAAAAAAACTTAAGTAAATATTGATTTTTGATTTTTAAAACCAATAACACATAAGCTTTTTAATAAGAAAAGTTAAGGGTATTAAATATTTAGATAAGAGATTAATTTATGCCAAATTAAAGTATAGATATTTAATCTTAAAATTCAGCAAAGTAAAAGAACCAAACTTATCTATCTATAATACAACATATACATATGAATTAATTAGAATAAAATTTTAGAATATCTTTTATTGTTATTTATATTACAAAATTGACATTTGAAAAATAATTTATTATAATTATTATGTGATAATAATAATAATAATAATAGTAATATTAATTAATATGATAGTATATTAATGTGAAATTAATTAATTTGGTCATATCTTTTAAAAATTTAGTTAAAAATAACTTAATATATTATTAATTAATAAAATTATAAATCCATAAAATTATTGAAAATAATACAAATAAAAATTTTAATTAAATAAATATTTTATATATAAATATGATCTTAATTTAAATATGATAATAATTAATTGGGTTAACATCACTTTTTTATAATTAATAAAAATAAATGTGTGAGATTAACCTTGTATATCTAAAAGGATAATACCAATATATTAGTAACCTAATCTATAATGCATAAATTTATTTATTTATTTATTCTTAATTTATATGTCCAAACTCAAAAGAAAATAAATTTATTTTAAACTTAAATTTAATATTTAAATTTTTATAAAACTAATTATGTATAATAAAAGCGGTTCGGTTCAACATAAATCCCAACTTGAAAAATATTATGACTTATATCAATTTGAGAAATTATAATAAAGAAATAGATCAATTAAGAATTAGTATTTTGTATTATCTATGTTTCTCATATTTTTAAAATATATAAATCAATAATATAATATAATATAATAATTTTATTAAACATATTTTTATTAATAATGTAATGGTTATTATCTATTGGGGATCGACCCGTATACGCAACGAGAAAATAAAAGTAAAAGTAGAGAAAAACAAACACACAAATATTTATGTGGAAAAATTCCTCCGAAGAAGAGGACAAAAAATCACGGGCGGGACGTGGCCAATCTTCTCATTGGGATGTCGTGGTCAGCTTGTAAATACGAGGCACACTCCACATTATCACATAATTAGACTTTGAATCCATATTAAATTACACCTATTATTTTAGATTAATTGTCAGTTAATTAGTGTTACAGTTATATACCAATTAAAACTAATACTTAGCACTATAAATATATTAATGAGCAAGAGATTTTCATTTCAAATAACATCTAAAGAATTATTAAAAAATATTTTAACATTATTTAATTGATTTTGTTTTCCATCAATAAAAATGCATAATTTTCATTATTATTTGAGATGTTTAGTTATTATTATTTACTATTATTTTATTTTAATAATATTAACATAATTGTGAATATCAAAGGCAATAAATTATTAGAGTAATAATTTTTGTAGATGAAATCTTATTTCATATTTAAATGAAAAATATTTCATCTAAGTACTTAATATTTTACCATAAATTGTTTTCCATTTTTTATTTCCATTACTTTTAAAATATTATTTTATTCTCTCAATAATTTTTATTTTTTTATCATTTAATTAGCAAATATATATTTTAAAATTTATAAAAATATATTATTTAATAATTTTAAAAATAACACAAAATTATTTGCAATGCATATAAATACGTGACGTAAAAATTAACGTCACATCAGATCAGCTATCATGTGTTATTATTATGGGAGAAACTAAGAGCGTGTTTGGTTGGGTGTATTGGATTAGCCAATACACCCCTAATCTGTGGGCCCCACTAATCCCCACTTAATCCCGTGTTTGGTTTGATGTATTGCCTATTACAGGCCTATTACAACACGGATGTATTCCTCATTTTCTCTGCTTCAACAACGATTAGCCATTCCGTTTCAAAAGTAAGGATTAGCTAATCGCTTCTGTTTTACCCTCCCCAGCCAAAATCTGCTGCTCCACCCCACCCTCTCCCTCCCAACATCAACAGCAGTTTTCTTCGAACCAAATCTCCACCGTCTCGCGTTTGGGAAGCGAGAAAGTGCGAGAAAAATGAGCGGACCGGGGAAGAAAGTCGTCGATGTCGCGTTCAAAGCATCAAAGAACATTGATTGGGAAGGGATGGCTAAGCTTTTGGTCTCCGATGAGGCTCGCAAAGAGTTCGCTACTCTTCGTCGCACTTTTGATGAAGTTAACTCTACTTTACAAACCAAATTCAGCCAGGTCTTTTTCTTGTATTCTCTCTAATCCCTAGCTCCTTTTTAGCATTTTTATTGATTTTTTTCATAGATTTGTTGGGTTAATCCGTTGATTAGATCTTAAGGTTTTAGTTTTTTAATGATGATTTTAATATTTTATATTGAAATAAATTTTCAATAAGGTTGAATTTTTTTGTTCAAGGTTTGATTTTGGAACCTTTTTTTTTTCATTTTTAAGGAAATTTTAGTTTTGTTCAAGGTTTCAGTCCTATCTTGTTAATAATCCGATTTCTTAAGCAGGAACCTGAACCCATTAACTGGGAGTACTATAGAAAAGGAATTGGCTCTCGCCTGGTAGATATGTACAAAGAGGCATATGAGAGTAAGTTAATTTGATAGTTATCATATTTGGCCTACTCTCTATCCAATTTTCCAGTCATCCTATATATGGTTATGCTTAGATCAGTTGCAGGTCTATAAAATCATAAATTGTTTGGCTTCCACATGTTTGTGTTCCTCATGCGGTGCCACTTCCTGAATTTGTTACTTTAAAGATCATCTCTATGGTACAAGGGAACTATTACTTAGTTGGATGCTGATATGGTCACCTTAAGTAGCTAGCTCTTTCCTTTCTTCACTCTCAATTTTTGGGGTTTTGGAAGGGGTATTAGTAAAGTATGGATTTTATTGCTATTGCTTTATATTTCTCTGACTGTTTTTTACGGAAATATCAATGCCTGACCTATATCTGGACCATAGATATGGGGATATGACCCTTCAAGGACCCTACAAATTCTTGGAAAAAAGTTAAACATACCCATTTTGGACATTTAGCTTTGATCGACACTTGCACTCGAGTTTATGTAATACGCTTATCAATCATTTTCCACTCCAGATCTCCTTGATCTTTCCTAGATCGGCCCATGCCCCATACTTCACTGAAAGTTAAATGGAAATCAATTGCCAATGAGGACATTGTTTAAATTGGCTGCTATTTTGTTTGCAAATACAATTCTTATTTGTGTGCAATTCACTTGTTGAATGCTATTAGCATTTAACAATTTCAGATTAATGCCGTAGATGTTTCATTTCAATAATGCTATTATGTGATCAGATTCTTGTAGACACCAAAACTTGAGATACTCCTATACTTATGTTCAAAGTAGAATGAAGAAAATATGGACATCTAGCTACTCAATTCTCACTTGTCTGCAATTTCTAGCAGTCGAAGTAATCATATTTATCATGCTTGTTGTAAGGTTTGGATGGAGTTTTGAGGGATTCACCGTTACAAATGTTATATACTCTTCCGTTGCAGGTGTAGAGATCCCCAAGTTTGTTGACACCGTCACTCCTCAATACAAACCAAAATTTGATGCATTGGTGAGAATCAACAGGATAATTGACTCTCTTTTACCCTGTCTCCAAGTTTTTTCCTTGAATGATGTGCTATTTATTTGTGGTTATAGCTTGTAGAATTGAAAGAGGCAGAGGAGAAATCCTTGAAAGAGTCTGAGCGATTGGAGAAAGAAATTGCCGAGGTTCAAGAACTTAAGGTAATAAATAAAACAATGCCGAAATGTGTGTTGTTGTGTTCCAAATCACAATTGCTGAATTTTTTATCTTTTTTTATGAACAGCAAAAGATCAGCACCATGACCGCAGACGAGTACTTTGAGAAACATCCAGAGCTTAAAAAGAAATTCGATGATGAGATCCGAAATGACTACTGGGGCTATTGACATCTTTGTGAATTTAATGGCCAAGCTTTTGGTCTCGACTAGAATTTCTGAACCGTTTCTGTTGTTTTAACCCCTTTTTCTCTTGTGCGGTGATTTGGGTTGGAGAGATTAGGCTGTAATGATAAGAAAATAATTGTGTGAGAAAAAATTATCCAATCATTTGAGAAACAAGGTGGATCTTGTAAGACATGCATTCTATTTAGCAGGCATCCGCAGTCATACTTTCATGGCAAAATTTTTACTGTCTGCCCTCTTCATTCCATTCTGTTTTATGTTTATTATTTGAATATTATCTAGATACAATTGAATTTGGACACCTATTTATCTAGATCCATTCTATATGTATTTTTAATAAGTGGTTATTTATATTATTAGTATTTTGAAATTTTAAATTATATAAATTAATATAAAAAGGTTTTTACATCAAGAATGAATTTATTGATTCAAGTGCATCTAGACAATCATTTATCCAAATTCATCGGGACGTGCTTTTTAGTTCTTTTAATATTAATTATTTTAAATTGTATAAATTCATATAAGAAAATTTATTATCAAGAATTTTATGAAATTATATATTATTATTAAATTATATGTAATAATAATTATTTTAAATTATACAAATTCATAAAATATAATTTATTAGTTATAATTATTTTAAATTTTATTAAATCATATATTTTAATTAAAATATATTTAATATTAATTATTTCAAATTTTCTTTTATAGTATCATATATTATGATTTGAGTAAATTCATATAAGAATATTAATTATTAAGAATTTTATTAAATTATATATTTTAATTATAATATATTTAATAATAATTATGTTAATTTATATTTTATAGTATCATATATTATGATTTAAGTAAATTCATATAAGAATATTAATTATTAAGAATTTTATAAAATTATATATTTTAATTATAATATATTTAATAATAATTATGTTTAAATATGATTAAATTATTTATTATTGATATTAATAATCTTATTAAAATTTAAATAACAATAACAATAATAATTTACCAAAACAAATTTCGCTAATTATTAAGAATTTTATTAAATTATATATTTTAATTAAAATATATTTAATAATAATTATGTTTAAATATGATTAAATTATTTATTATTGATAATAATAATATTATTAAAATTTAAATAACAATAACAATAATCATTTACCAAAACAAATTTATGCTAAGGGTATTCTAGTCATTTAGTTTTTTCCATTATGCTATTACACCTCTATTCCATTCAACCAAACACAAGATTACTATTACGCCTCTATTCCATTACATTCAACCAAACAGTTGATTTGCTATTACACCTCTATTCCATTACACCTCTAATCCAATACAGCGAACCAAACATGCCCTAAGAAGTTGCTTTATAGGATTAGAAATTTAACGATAAGTATCAATAATATTTTATAATATTTTAATGAACTAAATGACAGTTTTACCATTTTGGGACTAAGACGGTCTTCTTCTTCGCTCCAATTAACTTCAATTTACAAGTTCAAAATTAATTAATTAATATTTTTCAGAGCTATTTTAGTACTTAACCTTTCAATATTTTATGGGTAAATCATTTTATTATTAAGAAAATATTTTCAAAGAACAAACTTAATGTTTGGTTTTATCTTGTTACTGAAAGCCATGCATTTTATTGCTTAGTTTCTAATATGTGCAGATGGGAAATAATGACATTAAGTATCATGATTGATAAGTGACCAAATGATTGATGAATTGACCCAACGAAAAGACATTAGCCTCACATTCGCTGCTCTCTTAAATGCCTTTGGCTGTTATAAGGTTCAAATCATTGTAAATGTGAAAACGACAGGTTGCTAGATCTTCGATTGCATTATTGATCCTTGACGGTGATACCGATACTGTGGAAGAAATATTATTGTACTTATTTTTTTTATGTTAATAATTAATATAAGATTTTTCTACTACCAAACAAAAATGAATTTAGGAAAGAGAAGTTGAGGCTGATGAGATTAACATGTGTTAATATGTTGGAATTTAAATTAATTTCACTTTGTCATAGGTGTAAATTTATGAACAGGTAATCACTCAATTCATTTATCTATCAATTCTTAAAAAAAAAAAATGAAGGATTTCGATTGGTCAAAGAAAGCCAACAACCAAAAACTTGTTCAACGCTCCCCTCAAGGTAAGCAATGTGCAATAACGTCTAGCTAGAACAAATGGCGATCAAATGTTGTTTTCTCCGGGGGCTTGGTGAACGCATTTGCCAATTGATCCGCAACATGAACATATATATCGTTAATTGCGAACAAAGGGATAGTCCACAGCAATATGTTTCATGCGACTCACTACACCAAAATAGGGATATAGCGGCGCTTTTAGCGGCGTTTGGACAAAAAACGCCACTAATAATCGAGCATTAGCGGCATTTTACGAAAAACGCCGCAAAATATCGAGCATTAGTGCCGCTACATAAAAAAACGCCGTTAAAACCAAGCATTAGCGTTTTACAAAAAGCGCCGCAATCTGATCACGTAACACCGCTTTCATATATTTGGGAACATTAGTGGCGGTTTTCCCAAGCGCCGCTAAAACTCGTTCTTCAATGCGTTTTATAAAAAGCGCCGCAATGGAGTAACACAGAACGACGCCATTTTCATATATTTGGGAACATTAGTGGCGGTTTTGCCCAAGCGCCGCTAATACTCCATTCTTTAGCGGCGTTTTACAAAAAGCGTCGCAAATAGAGTAACACGTAATCGCGCCGTTTTCATATATTTGGGAACACTAGTGGCGGTTTTGCCCAAACGCCGCTAATAATCCGTTCTTCAACAAGCGTTTGGCGTTAAGTGTCGTAAAGTACCGGTATTTTAGTTGCGTTTTTGCGTCAAGGCCGCTAATGGTCTTATCTTTAGCGGCGTTTTCATAAACCGCCGATGCTCTGCTCTAAAGCGGCGTTTATGGAGAATCGCCGCTAATGTTCCGGTCTATAGCGTTCTCGGAGAAGCGCCGTAACTCTTAGTCTATAGCGGCGTTGGTGTAAAACGCCGCTAATTAGAAATATTAGTTCATTCTTTTATATATTCTCAATTAATGTTTGAATTATATTATTATATTATAAGTTATATATTATGAAACATATATATATATTAATATTGTGTTAGTTACGTATGTACATTTGTTTTTAGCTTAAAATAGAGCATATATTGGGATCTAAATTAAAGTTGTTATACATTATATTAATTTCAATAATTTCATAAGTTATAAATTATAATGTTGGTTATATTTAAATTATACATATCTGCATAAAATTGAAATTATTTTATAAATTCATATTAATGTATCAATTTAAAATAATGTCATAACAATTATCAAAAAAAAATCTACTAAAATCATTAAACTTATAAATAAAGACATAAATAAAATAAATTAAAAATTAGCGGCTCTTATACGTAAACGCCATAGAGAACAAGATTTGTATGCTTATTGCAAAAACGCATAAAATATGTAACCAAACGACTTCGCTTTTATATTGTTTTACTGGTATTAGCGGCGTTTTTTTGTAAAAACGCCACAAATGAAAGTTATGTATTTTAGGGTTTTGGGATTAATATTTAAGTTTTGTTGTATACGGTTTGGGGTTTTAGGGTTCGATACATAATGTTTATTAATTTAGGATTACAATTTTATGTTTAGGGTTTTGGGTTTAGGTTTATGGCTTGAGGAATAGGGTTTAGGGTTTGAGTTTACATGTTAGTTTTAATGCGAGGTTTACGGCTTATAAGATATATTAATGATCAAATTTATTGTTTTACGGCTTGATGTTTATGGTTTATGGTTTGCCCTTATTGATTTGAATGTTACAATGCTTGGTTTTTGTGTTCGGATTTGCATGAAGAATATGAGGTAGCTAGGGTTTAGCCCTTTAATTTTAATGTTTACGGGTTATAGGGATTAATAGCTTCGGGTTTTAGGGTACAACAGCAAAAAAAAAAATTAAAATTAGATGAACTTTTTACTTCTTATTATGTCACTAGTATATAGGATTATAAGAGACAGGGTTATATATATATATAATATGCCACGATATGCATATATATATGTTATATATTATACATATACTGCATAAAATTGAAATAATTTTATAAATTCATATTGATGTATCAATTTAAAATAATGTCATAACAATTATCAAAATAAAAAATCTACTAAAAATCATTAGACTTATAAATAAAGATAAATAAAATAAATTGAAAAATTAGCGGCGTTTATACAGAAAACGCCGCTATAGAACAAGATTTGTAACCGAAACGACTTCGTTTTTACACTGTTTATTGGTATTAGCGGCGTTTTTGTAAAAACGCCGCAAATGAAAGTTATGTATTTTAGGGTTTTGGGATTAATATTTAAGTTTTGTTGCATACGGTTTGGGGTTTTAGGGTTTGATACATAATGTTTATTAATTTAGGATTATAATTTTATGTTTAGGGTTTGAGTTTACATGTTAGTTTTAATGCGAGGTTTACGGCTTATAAGATGTATTAATGATAAAATTTACTAATTTACGGCTTGATGTTTATGGTTTATGGTTCACACGTATTGATTTGAATGTTACAATGCTTGGTTTTTGCCTTCGGATTTGCATGAATTTTACGAGTTAGCTAGGGTTTAGCCTTTAATTTTAATGTTTACGGGTTATAGGGATTAATAGCTTCGGGTTTTAGGGTACAAAACCAAAAAAAAAAAAAAAAAATTCTTTCTGCTTTTTACTTCTTATTATATATGTCACTAGTATATAGGATTATAAGTGACAGGGTTATATATATAATATATGCCACGATATATATCTATGCATATATATATGTTATATATTATATATATAGTACTGCATAAAATTGAAATAATTTTATAAATGCATATTACTGTATCAATTTAAAATAATGTCATAACAATTATCAAAAAAAAATATATTAAAAATCATTAAACTTATAAATAAAGACAAATAAAATAAATTGAAAACATAGCGGCGCTTATACAGAAAACGCCGCTATAGAACAAGATTTGTGGCTTTATTGCAAAAACGCCGCAAAATGTGTAACTGAAACGACTTCGTTTTTATACTGTTTATTCGTATTAGGGACGTTTTTTGTAAAAACGCCGCAAATGAAAGTTTTGTAGAATATTGTATTGGGATTAATATTTAAAAATTTTAATGTTGTTAATGTTTAAATTAATCATACTGTATTAAATTAAAATTTTTTATAAATTTTGTCAATTAAAAAAGTATTAAGTAAGAAACTTATTAAAAATAATAATTATTCTTAAAAAGAAAAAAAAATTATAACAACTGAATTATTAGTGGCGTTTTTATGAAAAACGCCGCAAATATATTTAATTGAAACGGCGTTGTTTAGTGAGAGATCAGATTTGGGTATACCCCTCTCCCAAATACCAATTTCATTTTCCTATTCTAAAATCCCTAAGTTCAAATCCCTAACTCATAAACGGTTTTTGCTTTCTCCCATTTCGAAAATCAATTCAGTATCTCTTTCAAATTTACTTGTTTTGTTGTTTCAATTTCTTGCAAACCGATAAAAATCGGGTTCGTACATTCCATAGACACGCATAGCTTGACGGAGAACGCCGAGGAGGATCGTCGGAATTGGTGGTCGGGGGAATAATTGTTCAAGGTTCGCTTTCCCCATTCTGCCTCCGTATACATTGGGTTTTCCCCAATTTTTTAATTTTATTTTTCCTTCCCTGTTATTGTGCTGAGAAACTGACATTAAAAAAAATATACTCTGTTTAATTATAGGGTTTTCGGTCTTCCTCTTCAATTTTTGTTCATTGTTTTGAAGGTAATGTAATGCTTCGAATGTTTATTTATTTTCTGAATGGTTTCATTGGTATTATTCTGATTTTATAGGGTTTGTGTTTAGGGTTTCATTCAATTCCATTTCGTTGCTTCCTTTTCTGTTTTCTGCATCGTTTAGCAGGTGAGGGATTTAGGTACAATTTCTTTCTGATTCCTTCTGTGCTAATACAAGATTAAGTTGAAAAGCATTGACGTGTGTTCTGTGCTAATATATTTTTACCATCATATTGCTAAGAAACTTAATTATTTTGGTTGTGTTGTGTGATTAACTGCTGCATCATGGCATGGGCTCGACTTAGAAGGGGACGCTTCTGAATTAAATAATAGACCTGCTAGCTAACATTTACTTGCTCTTGTATGTTGCTTTGCCACATGTTTCATTCCAGTACTTTTATCCTGGTAAATATTAGATTAAACAGAAACCACCACATATAATCTAATTCGTACATTGATTTATTTTAACTATCAATGTAGTTAGTGACAGAAACCGTTAATTGGAAAGTTTAATTGAGTGCAAATTTAATATAAGGGTTAATCAATTTTTTGCATTTTCTTAATGGTTTTCTTTACATATAAGCCTTTTATTTTAAGAATTTAATTTCTCTATTTTAAAATTTAAAATTTAACTCCAATTGTTAACACCACTAAAATTTTTGTTAAATTTGTTTAAGTAACATTTAAATTTTTTTAAAATATCGATATGATAATCATGTAACAAGGCAATGAAGCATTGCAATGAACGTAAATTTAATAGATAATTTTATTTGTATTAACAATTTTAAAATTTTATTGTATTAACAATTTTAAAATTACTTTATTTTAATAAAAAACAATTTTAGTCACGTTTATTAAATATTTTGGTAACATTTTATAATTAATAAAATCCCAACCAAATTAACCATAAAAATATTTAGCAAAAATTTATTATGCATTTTTCATATTCGTATGTTCTAATTAGTTTATTACTTTTAATCAAAATAATAAGAAGAATCTTATTTAGTCGCTAACCTCTACCGATGCTATAAAAAGATTCCGTGAAGAAAGATAAATGCAATGGACATTATTTCTAGCATTTTGCTATAATGTAAGGTAGGGTTTGAAAATTAAAATTTCGAAAAAGATTCCGTGAATAAAGATAAATGCAATGGACATTATTATTGATACATTAATATGATTTGTTATGACACCAAATATATTTTAAACAATAAATTTTAAACATTAAAGTTTAATTTTAAACACCAAATAAATTTAAAGATTATTTCGAGTAAATTGCAATTATATTTTTAATTTAATTCATCAACAATTTCAAACATTAAATTTAAGCTTAAAATATGTTATTATTTTATCTATTTAATTAGGTAATATGTTTATAAAGGTTAAAAGTATTAACTTATATGTCTCTATCTTTGCATATCGTATCAAATTAATTTCTAATATTTAGTTTATATCTATTTTTTTTGCTTTTTATTTAAATTGAGGTCTAATTAGATACAAATCTAAAATAATGATTTTCTTAAATATTGTTAAGAAAAACAAAAAATCCATGTTCTCCTAATAACTACGAAGGAAAATAAATATCTTGTATTTTTTTGTTGAGTGTTGTTTAGTCTAGTTGTGTAGAGCATGCCTAATATTAACATATACCATTTTAAGGTATCATTTACGGGTTATATAACTTACATAATACGACATAATACATAAATATATATCATATCTTAACTTACATAGTGAAATAATACTTATAAGTGAAAAACTTACCCTTGTAATATCTCACTGAAAATCGACTTCCAAGAATTAAGAAATGGATGGTCTTGGATGAATTTATCAAGGGTAAGCAACGAATATCGAAATGGAGTATGAGACTTTTCTGAATTTTGATTTCAATATTCAAGCCAAGAGAACATGATTCTTTGCCCTCAGAATAAGTGTGTCAACATAAACCGGCATTATCGTGAAGTTGTATACGAGCATTTAATTGTTGATGGGTTTGTTCGGGGTTATAAAAAATGGTTTTTCCATGGAGAATGCCCGCCTAGTACTTCCTCGTCAACAATGGATGTTTCTTATCCTGGTAGATCTTACCATCAGTCCGTTGGAGGGGATGACATGGAAGGTATGTTGCGGGATGCATTTAATATGCACAGTCATGGTTTGCATTCGTTCCCAGCCGACTTTGTGCCATCTGCTGATTGTAATGTTGGTCCAAGTACTTTTACCGAACTGGGAACAAGTGTACCTCCTGAAGAGCCGAATGGAGAAGCGGCGAAGTTCTATACGTTACTTAATGACATGAACGAAGAACTATATGAGGGGTTAAAATTCTCCAAAATGGCTTTCTGCGTTCGTCTTTTCCAGTTAAAATGTTTGGGAGGGTGGACCGGAAACTCTTTGACAATGCTGCTAGAGTTTTTGAGAGAAATGTTTCCGTTTGCAAAAATCCTTCAGTCATGCAAAGATATGAAGAAAATGATAAAAGACTTAGGTATTGGGTACAACAAAATCCATAGTTGCCGGAATGACTGCATGTTGTATTGGGGCGATCGAAGAAACCAACAGTGCTGTCATGTATGCTGCGAATCCCGTTGGATAAATAGAAACACAAGATGGGAACGACGACGAAAATGATGCACAACCAAGAACGAAGCCGGTCAAGATTTTACGGTATTTTCCGCTGATACCAAGGCTTCAAAGGCTTTTCATGTCGTCGAAGACAGCGGAGTCAATGACATGGCACCATGATGGACGAACCGATGATGGATTATTAAGGCATCCAGTAGATTCTTTAGCTTGGAAATCATTCGACAATAAATTTCCAACCTTTGCAAGTGATCCTAGGAGTGTGAGGCTTGGTCTAGCACCTGATGGATTTAATCCTTACAAGATCATGAGCACTGCGTACAGTACTTGGCCAGTAGTGCTTGTTCCTTACAATCTGCCTCCGTGGATTTGCATGAAGCAATCTTCCCTGACCTTATCTATGATTATCCCTAGAGAGAAAGGGCCGGGAAATGATATCGACGTTTATTTACAGCCACTTATTGAAGAGTTAAAACAATTATGGGCTGGTGTCGAGACATACGATGTGCTGAGAAAGGAGAACTTTAAATTACGTGTAGCTTTGATGTGGACCATTAATGACTTCCCCGCTTATGCCAATTTATCCGGTTGGAGTACAAAGGGTCGTTATGCGTGTCCTTGTTGTGCTGCACAAACATGTTCGCAATGATTATACAATGGGAAAAAGTTCTCTTACATGGGGCATCGACGGTGGTTACCGGAAAATCATAGATTTAGATTTCGAGTTCAAGATTTGATGGCATCAAGAGTTCGAGAAGCTCCTTCACAGACAAGTGGATCTGATATCTTGTTCATGTTGAAAGATATAAATTTCAGTTATGGAAAGATGAACCACCCAGCAAACACGCAAATAAATAGAAGATCAAATGATGAAGCTGATGATGACTCCGATGAAGAGGATGATCCCAATGAGGCGG
Organism: Gossypium raimondii; assembly: GCF_025698545.1. Lineage (NCBI taxonomy): Eukaryota > Viridiplantae > Streptophyta > Magnoliopsida > Malvales > Malvaceae > Gossypium > Gossypium raimondii. The sequence goes on along the minus strand of NC_068566.1, from coordinate 33,332,844 downwards.
ACTTGTGGAAAAAAAGAAGTATATTTTTTGAGTTGCCTTATTGGGAGCATAAGCTTTTACGACACAATCTTGATGTTATGCACATTGAGAAAAATGTCTGCTAGAACATTGTGGGTACAATTTTGAATGTAGATGGAAAATCAAAAGACAATCTTCAGAGTCGACTTGATTTAGTTCAAATGGGAATTCGACCTGATCTTCATCCGAATCCACTTCCTAATAGGAAATATCGGTTGCCGCCTTCAATTTTTTCGATGTCGAGGACAGAGAAAGAATTGTTCTGTATGGTGTTGAAGGATATAAAGGTTCCAGATGCGTATGCATCAAATATATCTCGATGTGTTAGTGTTAAAGATCGAAGACTATATTCGCTAAAATCACATGACTATCACATCTTGATGCAAGATTTACTGCCAGTTGCTCTACGATGTTGTATGTCGAAGAAGGTGACGTCTTGTATAATTGAACTATCCAATATAATGAAAGCCATTTGTGGCAAAGTTTTGGATGTTCAAGAACTTCAGAAGGTACAAGATAGAGCCGCGTTGACTTTATGCAACATGGAGAAAATCTTCCCACCTTCCTTCTTCACTATTATGGTTCACTTGATAATCCATCTCCCGGGAGAAGCAATTCTTGGCGGACCCGTTTTCTACCGATGGTGTATCCCATAGAAAGGTGTTAATTTATTTTAAAAGCTCTCCTTCCCTAAACCCTATATTCCTTTAAGTACAACTTTTCATAATGTTGCATATCGTGTTTAGGTTCCTATCCAAATTAAAGTCTTACTGCCGCAACAAGCGTTATCCAGAAGGATCGATTGCTGAAGCCTACTTAGCAGAGGAATGTATGACCTTCTGTTCGCGATATTTGGATGATGTCAAAACAAGGTTGAGTAGACCAAATAGAAATGCTGGACTCACGGATCATAACTTGGCCGATACTTATTTGTTCCAAAGTTTTGGAGAACCAATCGGCAAAGTGGAAATTGCAGAATTAGATGATTTTTCGTGGGTACAAGCACATCGATATGTTCTGTTTCACCACGAATCAATGGAACCTTTACGCAAGTAAGTTCTATAAATTTTCCAAATATTCATCACCTTTAAATTGTTTATCTTCTAACAAGCGGAACATATTTTTTACATAGTGAGTACAAACAAATACTGGGATCTCGTTCGCGCTCCCGAAGAACACAACTTCGAGATATCAATAAGTTGTTCACAGAATCTTTCCACGAATGGTTAACCCAAATGGTATGCAATTGTACTAGTATTCATCGACATATAATTATAATCTTTTCTCATAAAATTTTTATCAACTTAGTTTACTTTTCGTACAATAGGTTTGGAGTGGGAAGAACGTGACCGACGAAGTTAAATGGCTTTCCCAAGGTCCAAATCGGGTGGTTAAAAGATATAGTGCGTTCCTCATAAACGGATTCAGATTTCATACAAAACATCGCGAGAGATTGAGGAGAACGCAAAATTGTGGAATAGTTGTTAATTCCTCAATTACTAGTTATGCTAGTGCTAGGGACAACAATCCTGTCGAGGGAAATGTAGAATATTTCGGACTTCTTACTGATATAATTGAGTTGAATTACTATGAAAAATGGAAAGTTGTCTTATTTCGAGGTGATTGGGCCGATGTTAATACTGGTCGTGGAATTAAGCAAGATCAATTTGGTTTCACAATGGTGAACTTCACTCGATTGATTCATACATGACAACAATTGATTGATGAGCCGTACGTATTTTCTTCTCAAGTCAAACAAGTTTTTTACTCAAAAGATCCAATTGATGAGGGTTGGTCTGTTGTACTCCGTAACATCCCTAGGGGTACGCAGCAAAGCATCATTCCAGATATTTGTTGATTCACCATTTCCTATCCTCCAACCCATGCTTTTTTTCAGTAAACAACAGGAACCCCAAATGCTGCGCCAAGTAAAAGAGGGGTAAGCTCCTAAACTTACATTCAAAAATTACCTCGAGGATAATATTTTAATCTCATAACACACACAAACAAACTACTAGGGTTGGTGATTAGCCTCCATCCCTGTTTAGCAAACAAGGCTGATAGGGGGTTACGCGCGGACCAAGATTGAGTTGTCAAGTCACGAAAAACTCCTACGAGAATGATAGACACTCGGATCCCAAGCCGAATCTACAAAGGAGAACACAAAGCAGAGAAATAAACTCAAAACCCAGCAAACCGAATTGAATCAGAATTAGGAGGCTTGGGCGGCAAGATTTATTGAAGAGTATGACTAAGGGACGTTTCTTTAATGCCAAGAATGGTGCCGAACAGATTCTTGAAGATTGGAATGGTTGAAAACGCAACAAGAGAAATTAAATTAAGTTAATCAACCAATTGGCATAAACAGAAACAACTAAAGAAGAAAAAATAGCAAGAAAGATGAATAAAGTCCTAAGAAGCCTTGAAATCAAGAAAGATTTCACAACTCCCTTCAAACGGCTCGAAGCTCCCCTCCGATGTAGAACAACGGCAAGAAGAAGGCTGAAGATGGCTCCCACAATTAAAAAGATTGTTAAAACTACTTCTATAAAAAACTTAAGAGAGAATTCTTGGAGAAAACTCAAAGAGAATTTTTCACTCAATAAAAAATATAATTTCAATGTGTTGTGTTTGTGGGTGGCCGACCAAGCCTTACATATATAGGCCTACTACTACTTTCCTAACCCTATTAGGAAAATGAAGAAAAAACCTAATTTTTTTACTTTTAAAGGAAAATTCGGCCAATGCCTTTAAATGGGCCTCTTAGACTGAATGTTTACATAGAATTTAATTCATAAAGTCTAAAAATTAAACTAAGTATTTAAAGAATTAAAACTTAACAAATTGGGCCACTTTGACAATTTGGCCTAATTTTCAACTAAGTCTAGTTTGAACTTCTTATTGGGCCTGGAACATCTTATTGGGCCGTGTCTTCAAGAACTTGGGCTTGTGATCCGTTCTCTTCCGAAATTGGTTTGTTGATGCTCGTAACTGAGATCCAATGCGCCTTAGCTGCAAGATTCGGTTTCTTGGACCAAGATTTCCAAGATTTGAAATCTTGATTTTCTTGATTCTTGAAATCGCTCAAAACAGCAAAATTGGACCAAGATTCGGTTTCTTGATTTTCTTGAAAACAAGAAAGTGAATCTTGATTTTCTTTTTCCTTTGTATACGCATCTAAGGCCTTGCTAATGAAGTCCTGAATGATTCCATTTAGTTTCATACGCATTTTCCTGGCCTTTGACCTCGTTATTGGGCCTTGTGGTAATTTGATCCCATCACGTCCTTGAGCTTGAATTGGGCCTTTGTGACTCGTATCATTCCCCCCTTCCTCAAAAAGATTCGTCCTTGAATCTGAAAAATCAAATGGAGATAAGTCAGCCACATTGAAAGTAGAACTTACATTGTACTCATCGGGTAGATCAATTTTGTATGCATTATCATTTATCCGCTCGAGTACTTGGAAAGGCCCATCACCTCTTGATCCAACTTGGTCTTTCAGTAAATTGAATGAGCTCAAGATACAATGAATTCAGCAGTAAGACAAAGTAAAATTCGGCTGAATTTAGACATATTAAATAAAAAACAAGACACATTAATTAGATGTAATGAAACAGGCTTATTTATGCTATGTAATAACTAAAACATATTAAAAGCATGCATGAAACACATTAAACACAAATAATTAAATTTGTCCAAATTTAAACAAATTAATTACTAACACTTATTTAAGCTGAACTAAAATTAATTCTAACACTTATTTGAGCTGAACTAAATTTAATAAACTAACTCATTCAATTTATTCCAGCAAATTAAAAATGTATGAAATTAAATAAAAGCGAATTAAGCTCAACGAGCTAGAATCAGCTCGAATTGAACTCCATAGAGTTGGAACAAGTTAATTCAGCTTGCGAAAGTTTTCGAATGATGCTTGATGAACTGAACCAAGGGCGTGTTCGGGGCAGGGTCGTATCATCCCCCCTTCTTCAAAGCGACTTTTTATCAAGTCGATGCGTTGGTTCACTCGAACATAGCTCCTCTTACTCGACTTTCCTCAATCGAACGGGACTAATGGCAATTGAGTCCACTGAAAAGAATAACCATGAGTTAGTAAATAGAAACGCAAACAAACTTGATGTCCAATCATAAGCATAACAAAACAAGTATAACGCATGCGAATGGAAAAATTCAGATTACCATGCAAACAAGTTAATTTACTTGCTAATGCCTCATCAAATATTCGAAACAAAGATGGACATGTTTTAAGGCATTCAATCATCTCAAATTGTTTCCACAAACCATGAATAAATCGCGAGTAATAAATCAAATGGTAAATGTAATCGTCACAAGTAGTTATTTGAAAAGGTTCACACAATTCACAGAGTTGCACAATCATACCATGCATGAATCGACGGACTATAGATTCACTCACACATGCATCATAAAAATTATCAAAAACAATAATCTTTTTATCAACCATCAAAACATATAGATTATCAATAAATAAAATAGGACAGTCAAGCACGTTTCGATCTAAGTGTTTTACAAAAATTAAATCATCAACACGATCTTTGTCACTATCCGAGGAGTACAAAAGTCTTTCAAAAGTTTCAAGCATCTTACCTTTATAAGCAGAAGAGTACGGGTCGATTTTACCTTTTCCATTTAATACAAACCTTCGCTCATCGGGGGCATAGTGTAGTCGAAGCTCCGTTGTTGAGTTAACCTTTGTCAAATGGAACTCAAACTTCATGTACAACCACAGAAACTGTTTAAGGCATGAATATAAATTGAAAACAAATTTTGCAAATTTCGTTACCTTTTTCAAAAACCAAGTGTCAAAATAATAGAAAGTAATCGCACACAATAGATGATGCTTGATTTTTCAATAAAATATACCAAAACAGATTCTGGGTTTAAAAACTTGATTTTAATTAGTCATGCCGAAGTGTAACAAAGATTTCATTAAACCAATCAAGTTAAACCATGAGGATTTTAGCATACATACCAACATACATTCAAAACTTTTTTTATTCTCCAAAACAGATTTGCACAAATTCGTGGATTTTACACAAGGCAAATAAGAAGAATAACAACTCACGCTTCCTTTCGTAATGACTTTATCAACCACAATCGAAGAATAACAATTAATCGGATCAAAATGAGGGGATCTTTTAAGAACTAAGTCACCAAAAGTTTTATCAATAATTTTCAAATCTGCACGGGACTCGGTTGCTAAAATTTCCTTACCTCACTTTCCTTCGGGCTCATGTAGTGTGATTTCATCTTCAACCTTCCCTATGTTGATCGTATGAAAGCGTCTTTCATCGGAAAGGTATTGAAGTTGAAAGTTATCTTTTGGTCTTTCGGGAACCTGAAAAGTAGCAACACAACAAAAATTCATATCCTGGTTAGTGGAAACATTCCTCACTACCCGTTCCTCGTCTTTTTCTTTTATTTTTTTTCTAACTCATTTTCTCTTCTTTCTTCAATTTCTTTTTCACTTTTCTTGTATATTTCACATTCCTTTTCACTCTGAATCTCTTTTTGCTCTTTTTCATTCTCTTTTTCTTTTTTGATTTCTTTTTCTGTCTTCCTTTCATTACAAGATAGAGATGTTACAAATGAATTAGAACGAAAAGACTCTCGTTGGGTATGTACGGAATGACTTGCATACGAACAATGATCACCTTTTTGAAATTGATTCTCAGTGGACGAGTTCCTTGGGGCATACAAAGGATTACTTGTGATTTCTTGTTCGTCACCTTGGAAAATTTCACACTCGAAACTTGCTTTGTATCGTCTTGAATTTCTCGTTGACTAGGAACCATGATATGAATCTCTTCTCGTTGGATGTTCATCTTCTTGGCACTCTCATTTTTCCCCTTTCACTTGAATTAAGTTGCCCTCGTTGGGCTCTTTTCTCCACTCGGTCCAATCGCATCTCATTGATAGTAGCACTCAATGTTCGAAGAATGGCATTTGTTTGTTTGAGTGCAGCAGTCTGTTCGTCTAACTGTTTTTGGAACTCTATAAATTTATCATGGACCTCATTATGGTCATTATTCTCATCATCGACTTGACCCAGTCTATGCATCTTATTTTTTTCTTTTGGAATACCTGCAAAACAAACACTCAACACTCGAAAAAAAATTAACAAACCTCACCGTTAATCACTCAAAAAGGAAAATCAAATTCCCAAAGAGGTAGAATTCAGTCTTGTGAGTTCTTTAGTAGAGTCTATATCAATCAATTAGAAAGTATATGAACCGTAACTACCAAAGAATCCTAATTGCACTAGGAGTCCAAAAAGTGACGAGACTCCAATTGATTTGTGTTGCACCGAGGAAGAATTGTCCACACTTTTAAATCCTACTAACACAAGAAACAAGAAGGTGTTAGATAGTGTAAAGGAAGAATAAAAGCAAACCAAATGAAAACCTACAGCTAAGAATCAATAAAAATTGCTCACACCCGAAAACCCAAAAAACCTACGGAGTAACTTGACAATTTTGTTTGAGGTGTTCCCGATCTCCAAAAATCACCAAATTTAAACTGAATTGTCCTTAAATATTTTATATTTGATCTGGAAAGTTTCAGCACTAAACTCAACCCGCTGAATATTTTTTAATTTTTATTTGATTTCGTCTTTTTCTATTTTTTTGACTATTTCTACAGATTTTTTTTTTGGGAGATATTTTTTAATATTCTATCATAGTGCCACAAATATGCATATAAAATTTCAAACCAATCGGACAACTTTTACCCACTCAAATGAATTTTTTTTCAAAATTTTTTCTGGGTAAAAACTGCTATATGCTGTTTTTTTAAAGGAAATCAGTTTAGAAATCAACCAAGAACACCCAAAACACCCAAAATCTGATACCAAATGATAGAGGGTTGCGCGTGGACCAAGATCGAGTTGTCAAGTCACAGGAAACTCCTACGAGAATGGTAGACACTCGGATCCCAAGCCGAATATGCAAAGGAGAACACAAAGCAGAGAAATAAACTCAAAACCCAGCAAACCGAATTGAATCAGAATTAGGAGGCTTGGGCAGCAATATCTATTGAAGAGTATGACTAAGGGACGTTTCTTTAATGCCAATAATGGTCCCGAACAGATTCTTGAAGATTGGAATGGCTGAAAATGCAACAAGAGAAATTAAATCAAGTTAATCAACCAATTGGCATAAAGAGAATCAACTAAAGAAGAAAGAATAGCAAGAAAGATGAATAAAGTCCTAAGAAGCCTTGAAATTAAGAAATATTTCACAACTCCCTTCAAACGGCTCGAATCTCCCCTCCGATGTAGAACAACGGCAAGAAAAAGGCTGAATATGGCTCCCACAATCAAAAAGATTGTTAAAACTACTTGTAAAAAAAACTCAAGAGAGAATTCTTGGAGAAAACTCAAAGAGAATTTTTCACTCAATAAAAAATATGATTTCAATGTGTTGTGTTTGTGGGTGGCCGGCCAAGCCTTACATATATAGGCCTACTACTACTTTCCTAACCCTATTAGGAAAACTAAGAAAAAACCTAATTGTTTGACTTTTAAAGGAAAATTCAGCCAAGGCCTTTAAATAGGCCTCTTGGAATGAATGTTTACATAGAATTTAATTCATAAAGTCTAAAAATTAAACTAAGTATTTAAAGAATTAAAACTTAACAAATTGGGCCACTTTGACAATTTGGCCTGATTTTCAACTAAGTGTAGTTTGAACTTCTTATTGGGCCTGGAACATCTTATTGGCTCGTGTCTTCAAGAACTTGGGCTTGTGATCCATTCTCTCCCGAAATTGGTTCGTTGATACTCGTAACTGAGATCCAATGCGCCTTAGCTGCAAGATTCGGTTTCTTGGACCAAGATTTCCAAGATTTGAAATCTTGATTTTCTTGATTCTTGAAATCGCTCAAAACAGCAAAATTGGACCAAGATTCGGTTTCTTGATTTTCTTGAAAATAAGAAAGTGAATCTTGATTTTCTTTTTCCTTTGTATACGCATCTAAGGCCTTGCTAATGAAGTCTTGAATGATTCCATTTAGTTTCATATGCATTTGTCTGGCCTTTGACCTCGTTATTGGGCCTTGTGGTAATTTGAACCCATCACGTCCTTGAGCTTGAATTGGGCCTTTGTGACTCGTATCAAAGGTGATATTAAATTTTGCAAGATCCCTAAACCCCAAACCCCCAAAAACCTTTAGGCTACACATGGTAAACCAATTGCTCCAATGAATGCCTTTGTTAGTCTTTAAATTATGCCACCAAAATTTACACATCAAATTTTCTAAATCTCGGCATAATGACATGGGTAACTTAAAACATTGCATAGCCTAAATCAGAAGTGCTAGTAAAATTGATTTTATAAAAATCTATTTACCACCAATAGCTAGGTTACAAATGCTCCAACTCCTCATTTTTTAATAGATATCTCTTTTAACTTCACAAACGCATTTCTTTTCCTCATCCCTACCATCGTTGGTAAACCCATATATTTTTCTAGAATATTTGAGATTCTAACCCCCCCAAAACTCCTTCTATTTGCTCCTTTATATTGTCCATCACATTCCTGTTAAAATAAATCAATGATTTTTCAAAATTTACAAGCTATCTAGATATGGTTTAAAACTCATTAACCACTTCTTTCATCTCCGTTGCACCTTCAATTGTTGCTTCCCAAATAATATACTATCGTCGGTAAAGAAAGATGGGTGATAAATAAATCCCCCTAGCCCCTTCAACTTCCTTATCTTTTAGCCTTATTCAATAGTTTAGAAAAACCCTCTGTGCATATTATAAAAAAGTATGGACTTAAAGGGTCACATTGTGATGCGAGCTTTCCTCTGAAGCTAGATGCCGAATCCATGGAGTTACCTTCGGGGCCGATCACTCGAGCACGTGCCAAGAAGTTCCAAGATACCGTAGCAAGCTATATTGCTCGAGTGTGGAGTGATGGGTTGGCTGCACATAAAACGCCCAGCTCAACTAGCTTGATTCGCACCTTCCTACAAGCTGATTTTAGCTCGTGTCAGCTCAATTCAGCTCAATTCGGCACTTAGCTAGCTCAATGAGCTGATTGCATTTATTTTGAATAAGTTAAATGAGTTGTGTTAGTTTAAATCAGTTCAAATCATTTAATTAAATAAATGTGTTTTAATCTGGACATTTTAATTTAGCTTATTAAATGTGTCTTATATTAGTCCATGTCTTTAATATGTCTTTATTAAGTCATAAATTAAATATGTTTATTTTAATTACAAAGTTTTAATGTGTCTAGATTAAGACAAATTTATTAGGAGCTGCTAATTAATTTGTCTTAGCGGATTTGATGTGCAGAATTTTTAGGTGTTTTAGTTGCTGATTTTATGAGCCTTAAATATGTCTTAGCTGAATGTATTTGATATTTTTTTCAGATGAATCAGCTAGCTTAAATACAAAGGAACTCATTTAAGGAGGAGCATGTATTTGGCACATGCATGGACGAAAATTAAAGTGTAGCTGTCTTGTGACTTTTTGTGCAACTCAATGGACTTCCAACTGCTGTTTTGAGCTTCTCCAAGGGTCAATTTCGTGGAGAGCAATGACCAAAGGTTGCTTCATAAATTCCAGCAGCTATTTAACTTGGCGGCTGATCATATTCGGTCAAAGAAGCATGATTTTTCAAGCTATCCAGTTCTCTTCTCCAAAGCAGCAATTAAGCTCTTTAAAAGCATTAGTTGAATGTGAATTTTCACCACTAAAAGGGCCAACTGAATCATCTCTTCTAGAAGGTTAATATCAAGATTTTTGTTTATGAATGTATCTAGGATATTTCTTGGAAGTTTCCTAAAGAAACTTAAGGCATAAGAATCTGATTAAATAGGCTATTCTACGCCTTTAGTCCAAATTTATAAATAGACCATGTAATTCACATTTGAAGGTTAATGAACAATTTTAGAACTTTGTTAATTTGTGAAGTTGTTTTCAACTCTCGTTATTCTCCAAAGACTTGTGAGACTTATCAAACATCTTTGTGGCATCAAACCTGTCTTTGTTTCTATCCGAACTTATCACTTTAAACCCAAAAGTATGGCGTTCGATTCGTACTGAGGTTCCTATCATCTTTGATAGCGGGTCGAAGTTTCTATTCACTTAATATACCCTTCCATCAAGACCTTACCGACCTAAGCATTCTCGTAAGTTATGGGTTAACACACTACTATTGTGTTAGTTCGGCTTTTGAATATTTAGCCCAAATTGCATCCATTGTTTTCTGATTCATTTCTTAAACCAACAAAACCCTTTTGAGCCTAAATAATCCTTTTTCTTCTAACCTATTTTGAAAAGCTTTCAATTTACTTCTAATTCACGATCAGACAAGTTCTACGACTCAATTCGTTCACGAGGCGAGTGCGTATCAAGTTGGTATCAGAGCTAGCTAAATTAGAGTAAGAATCGTTGTAATCAGTATTACGAGTTTGTAAAAAAATCGAAAAAAAATTCTGAAAAAAAATTATTTTGTGTTCAAATCTTTCTATTGTATTCAGTTTAGTGTATAAAAAAAGAAAAAAATTCAGAATTAAAAAAAAAAGGAGAAAAGAAAAGTTCATAGTTGGATTGTAAAAGCATTGCTTGCTACCCAAATCACAACATCTATATAGCCACACTTATCCTTTTCTATTTTCTTTGTTTGTTAGCCTACCCAATCCCAACAATATTTCCCCACCAAGCCACATCTATTTTGTAAGCCAACCCCAAACGATTTTTGATTTGTCAAATTAGTTTGCGAAGAATTTCGAGAGGCGAAAACTGAGTGGTAAAAGGCAAGAGAGATTGGTGAGACTATCTGAGGGAAGTAAAAGCCGAAGTGAGTGATAATTCTTTGTGAGTGATTGGTGAGATTTTTGTTGTGAGATTTAAAAGAAATTTTGAAAATGTCACGGAGTCCGGAAAGGAATCCAAATGAGGAAGGTAGATTTCGTCCCATAAGAAATGTTGGAAGTGGAGTGCCGGATCTCAATTTACAAGCCATCATGCGAGAAATGGAGCGATTGTTTGATCGCAAGCTTGAACCAATCGAAGACCACCTATATCGAGTTGAAACTCAATGGCAACGTGAAGCAACTTCGGAAGTTGCAAGGCAAGAACGAGAGCGGCCAATTAACAACTTAGATGAGGTTGGTGAATCTGAAAGTGATCCCTTGTCTGATCGAAGCAACCCTCAACGAGTCCGACGAAATCGGGTTCCAAGAAATCGAGATCGTCTCGATGACAATCTCAAAAATATCAAGATGCCTACTCTGCCGTTTCAAGGAAAGAATGATCCCGAATCTTACTTGGAGTGGGAAAAGAAAATGGAACTCGTCTTCGAGTGCCATAACTACTCGGAAAATAAAAAGGTCAAGCTCGCCGCCATTTAATTCTCGGACTATGCGATCGTGTGGTGGGATCAATCGGTGACTAGCCGAAGGAGGAATGGGGAGAGGCCTATCTCTACTTGGGCCGAAATGAAGGCTGTTAAGCACAAGCGTTTTGTCCCATCCTATTACCATAGAGAGTTGTATCAACGATTGCAAAATCTCACGCAAGGCAACCGAAGCATCGAAGATTATTATAAAGAAATGGAAATCGCTATGATAAGAGCTGACATGGAGGAGGATCGTGAAGCAACCATGGCAAGATTTTTAGCTGGCCTAAATCGGGATATTGCCAATATCGTCAAGCTTCAACACTATGTTGAAGTTATGGACATGGTGCATATGGCAATAAAAGTTGAAAAACAATTGAAACAAAAAGGGCCCACTCGGACATATCCAACGGCTTCTACCAACAAGTGGGCTCAAGGGACAAGCAAAGCTCCCAATCGGCCTAAGGAGCCTTTTGTTGCTACTAAACCCAACCAACCAAGTGGCGAAGCTAGCAAAATAAAAACGAGGCTGTTTCGAGTCATTCTCGCGATATCAAGTGTTTCAAGTGTCAAGGGAGAGGCCACATCGCTAGTCAATGCCCTAATCGGCGAGTGATGGTGGTTCGTTCAAATGGCGAGATCGAGTCTGAAGATGAACAAGAGGAGGATCCTGAAATTTCCAAGGAGGAAGAAGAAGAGCTCGAGCTGCCTGTTGAAGGAGAATTACTCATTGTCAAAAGAAGCTTGAATATCCAAGTAGCCGAGGAGGAACAACAACGAGATAACATCTTTCACACCCGTTGCCATGTTCAAGGCAAGGTGTGTAGTTTGATTATTAATGGAGGGAGTTGTACCAATTTCGTGAGTTCGTTGCTTGTTGAAAGACTCGGTTTAGCCGCCATGAAGCATCCAAATCCTTACAAGTTTCAATGGCTAAATGACGGAGGTGAACTCAAGGTGACGAAGCAAGCAAAAGTGGCATTTTCCATAGGCAAGTATCAAGATGAGGTGATTTGCGATGTCGTACTGATGCACGCGAGACACTTGCTATTGGGGCGTCCTTGGCAATTTGACCGGTGGGTAGTCCATGACGGCTACACAAACTGATATTCGTTTAAGCACCTTGGAAGGAATGTTACATTAGCTCCTCTTACACCGAAGCAAGTGTATGAAGACCAACTCAAAATGAAGCAATCTATTGAGCAAGAAAGAGAAAAAGAGAAAACAAAAAGAGTGAAAAGAAAAAGAAAGAAAAGAATGATGAGAGTGATAAAAAAACAAGAGTGACAAAAGAAAAAGAAAGAGTGTGAAAATGAAAAAACAAGTGTTTTTGCCAGAAAAAGAGAGATTCGAAAATTGTTGTTGGCGAGGCAACCCATCTTTGTGCTTATGTACAACGAGTGTTTATTGGAAACTAACGAAATTGAAAATACTTTGCCTATTCCTATCGTCTCTTTGTTGCAGGAATTTGGAGATGTTTTTCCCGAAGAAATGCCAAATGGCCTACCTCCCATTCGAGGAATCGAGCACCAAATTGACTTTTTGCCAGGTGCCATAATTCCAAATAGGCCAGCATATAGAAGTAATCCTGAGGAAACAAAGGAATTGGAGAAGCAAGTAGCCGAATTAATGGAGAAGGGCTATATTCGTGAGAGCTTAAGTCCGTGCGCGGTTCTGGTATTGTTGGTTCCTAAAAAGGACGGATCATGGCGAATATACGTTGACTGCCGCTCCATCGACAAAATCACAATAAAATATCGCCATCCTATTCCCCGCCTCGACGGCATGTTTGATGAACTTAGCGGAGCCCAACTTTTTTCGAAGATTGACTTAAAAAGTGGCTATCATCAAATCCAAATGCGGGAGGGAGACAAATGGAAAACTGCGTTCAAGACTAAGTACGGTTTGTATGAATGGTTGGTAATGCCATTCGGACTTACCAACGCTCCTAATACTTTCATGCGTCTCATGAATTATGTCTTATGTTCGTTCATTGGGAAATTCTGTGTTGTGTATTTTGATGACATTTTAGTCTATAGAAAAAGTTTGGAAGATCATATTCAACACCTACGTACGGTGCTTGAAGTGTTGTGAAAAGAGGTACTTTATGCCAACTTAAAGAAATGTTCTTTTTGCACTAATGAAGTTGTCTTTTTAGGCTTTGTGGTAAGTGCTCGTGGCTTAGAAGTTGACCAAGAAAAGGTCAAGTAGATCAACGAATGGCCGCGTCCAACTAACATCAGCCAAGTGAGGAGTTTTCACGGGTTGGCAAGCTTCTACCGAAGGTTTGTGCCTAATTTTAGTTCTATAGTTGCCCCCTTGACAGGTATAATTAAGAAAAACTCTCCTTTTATTTAGACTGATGAACAAGAGAATTCTTTTAACAAGCTTAAAGAATGTCTAACTAATGCACCATTGTTGTCTTTACCTGATTTTAACAAGACATTCGTTATAGAGTGTGATGCTTCAGGTATCGGCATTGGCGCTGCTTTGATGCAAGACGGACGCCCTATTGCATATTTTAGCGAGAAGTTCAATGGGGCTACGTTGAACTACCCAAACTATGACAAAGAATTGTATGCGTTGATTCGAGCCCTAGAGACATGGCAACACTATCTATGGCCGAAGGAATTCGTAATTCATTCGGACCACGAGGCTCTAAAGAATTTAAAAGGACAAACAAAGCTCAATAAACATCATGCCAAGTGGGTGTAATATTTGGAATCGTTCCTGTACGTGATCAAGTATAAAAAGGGTAAGGAAAATGTTGTAGCTGACGCCTTGTCATGAAGGTACGCACTTGTTACTTTAATGGATTCTAAATTGCTTGGTTTTGAGTTTATAAAATATCTTTATATGTCTGACGTTGATTTTGGTGAAATTTATAAGAATTGTTCGCATGGTGCACATGAAAAGTATTTTCAACATGACGGCTATCTTTTTCGTAAGGGAAAGCTTTGTGTGCCTCAAGGATCGGTGCGAAACGTTCTTGTGGATGAAGCTCATAGCGGTGGACTTATGGGTCACTTTGGAGTTGCCAAAACTCTAGCAATTTTGCATGAGCATTTTTATTGGCCCAAAATGAAACGTGACGTCCTAAGGAAATGTGATCGTTGCATCACTTGTAAAAAGGCAAAGTGACGAATCAAACCGCATGGTTTATACACTTCATTGCCTATTCCCGATGCTCCGTGGGTAGACATTTCAATGGACTTCGTTCTAGGCCTTCCAAGAACCAAAAGAGGAAAAGATTCCATTTTTGTTGTTGTAGACCGTTTTTCCAAAATGGCTCATTTTATTCCTTGCAATAAGACTGATGATGCTACTAACGTTGCTAATTTGTTTTTTAAGGAAGTTTTCAGGTTGCATGGAATTCCTCGTACTATCGTTTCTGACCGCGACACAAAATTTTTAAGCCACTTTTGGAGGACATTGTGGGGTAAGTTAGGCACAAAACTCTTGTTTTCGACAACATGCCACCCTCAAACGGATGGCAAAACCGAAGTAGTAAACCGTGTGCTATTGACTTTGCTTCGAGCCATCTTGTAAAAAAAATTTGAAGATGTGGGAAGATTGTTTACCTCACGTGGAGTTCGCATACAACCGAACCGTTCATTCTGCTACGAAATTTTCTCCTTTTGAGGTAGTATATGGCTTTAACCCCATTACCCCTCTTGATTTGGTTCTTATGCCTGCTAATGAGTTAGTGCATGTAGATGGTAAAAGAAAGGCTGACTTTGTTAAACAATTGCACAAAAAGGTCAAAGATAATATTGAGAGAAGGACTGAACAATATGTTCGGACAGCCAACAAGGGACGCAAACAAGTTGTGTTCGAACCCGGTGACTGGGTTTGGATCCACATGTGCAAGGAACGATTTCCCGAACAAAGGAAATCCAACCTTCAATCAAGGGGTGACGGTCCATTCCAAGTGTTGGAACGGATCAACGATAACGTTTACAAAATTGATTTACCGGGTGAGTATGGAGTGAGTGCAAGTTTTAACGTTGCTGATCTCTCTCCTTTTAATGTAGGTGACGATTCGAGGACGAATCATTTTGAAGAAGGGGAGGATGATGCGAGCTCGCCTACGAAGCTAGATGCCGAATCCATGGAGTTACCTTCGGGGCCAATCACTTGAGCACGTGCCAAGAAGTTCCAAGATGCCGTAGCAAGCTATATTGCTCGAGTGTGGAGTGATGGGTTGGCTGCACATAAAACACCCAGCTCAACTAGCTTGATTCGCACATTCCTACAAGCTGATTTTAGCTCGTGTCAGCTCAATTCAGCTCAATTCGGCACTTAGCTAGCTCAATAAGCTGTTGCATTTATTTTGAATAAATTAAATGAGTTGTGTTAGTTCAAATCAGTTCAAATCATTTAATTAAATAAATGTGTTTTAATCTGGACATTTTAATTTAGCTTATTAAATGTGTCTTATATTAGTCCATATCTTTAATATGTCTTTATTAAGTCATAAATTAAATATGTTTATTTTAATTACAAAGTTTTAATGTGTCTAGATTAAGACAAATTTATTAGGAGCTGCTAATTAATTTGTCTTAGCCGATTTGATGTGCAGAATTTTTAGGTGTTTTAGTTGCTGATTTTATGAGCCTTAAATATGTCTTAGCTGAATGTATTTGATATTTTTTCAGATGAATCAGCTAGCTTAAATACAAAGGAACTCATTTAAGGAGGAGCATGTATTTGGCACATGCATGGACGGAAATTAAAGTACAGCTGTCTTGTGACTTTTTGTGCAGCTCAATGGACTTCCAACTGCTGTTTTGAGCTTCTCCAAGGGTCAATTTCGTGGATAGCAATGGCCAAAGGTTGCTTCATAAATTCCAGCAGCTATTTAACTTGGTGGCTGATCATATTCGGCCAAAGAAGCATGAGTTTTCAAGCTATCAATTTCTCTTCTCCAAAGCAGCAATTAAGCTCTTTAAAAGCATTAGTTGAATGTGAATTTTCACCATTAAAAGGGTCAGCCGAATCATCTTTTCTAGAAGGTTAATATTAAGATTTTTGTTCATGAATGTATCTAGGATATTTCTTGGGAGTTTCCTAAAGAAACTTAAGGCATAAGAATCTGATTAAATAGGCTATTCAGCTGCCTTAGTCCAACCTATAAATAGACCATGTAATTCACATTTGAAGGTTAATGAACAATTTTAGAACTTTGTTAATTTGTGAAGTTGTTTTCAACTCTCGTTATTCTCCAAAGACTTGTGAGACTTATCAAACATCTTTGTGGCGTCAAACCTGTCTTTGTTTCTATCCGAACTTATCACTTTAAACCCAAAAGTGTGGCGTTCGATTCGTACTGAGGTTCCTATCATCTTTGATAGCAGGTCGAAGTTTCTATTCACTTAATATACCCTTCCATCAACACCTTACCGACCTAAGCATTCTCATAAGTTACGGGTTAACACACTACTATTGTGTTAGTTCGGCTTTTGAATATTTAGCCCAAATTGCATCTATTGTTTTTTGATTCATTTCTTAAAGCAACAAAACCCTTTTGAGCCTAAATAATCCTTTTTCTTCTAACCTATTTTGAAAAGCTTTCAATTTACTTCTAATTCACGATCGGGCAAGTTCTACGACTCAATTCGTTCACGAGGTGAGTGCGTATCACATTGCCTTCTGCCTCTCATTGGTTTAGATTTTGCCCATTGAGCCCCATTAGGAACCACCGAATAGGAAACAGTCTGTACACAGCTCATCAGGAGATCTATCCATCTGCTACAAAAGCCTAGCATCCGCATCATGCTTTCAAGATAATTCCACTTCACTCTATCATATGTTTTTCTCCTGTCTAATTTTAGAGCGAAAGAATCTGTACCACCTCTCTTATTCGTTTTGAAAGCATATAGAACTTTATATACAATCAGAATGTTATACGTTATTTGTCTGCCAAGGAGAATAACTCCCTGCGTTTCCTCGATGAACAAATGTAATACCTTTCGAAATCTATTAACCACCACTTTCGAGATTATTTTATAAATGACATTACACAGACTTAGCGGTCTAAATTATCCCAAATTCGTTGGAGCTTGTACTTTGGGTAAAAGCACGCTGTTGGTACTATTTATTTCTTTAAAATTCTTGCAATTGTTCAACACTTGAATACAATACTTAATAACGTCTTTTCCCATTACATGCCGAAACTTTTGAAAGAAAAAAGTTGGGTATCCATCTTTTCCAAATGTTTTGAGGGGTGCCATACTTTTTAAAGCCTCTGCCACCTCTTCTTCTCTAAACTCCTTGCATAGCTCTTCATTTAACGACCTTGTGATGCAAGGTTGAATTTCGCTTTTTAGTCTTTCACTATCCTGCAACTGGTTTAAAGAAAAAAGATTTTTTTGAATCAGTTGCAAGATCCATAATAGCTTTGTCACCTTCTACCCATCCACCCATTCCATCCTCTAGACCTTCGGTTGTATTTCTCCTCTTGTGATATGTTGCAAAGTTGTAGAAGAAAGTCGTGTTTCAATCCCCCATTCGTAACCAATTTGCTCTTTCACTTTGTTCCCAAAATATTTCCTCCTTTTCAGCTTCCATGTTAAAAGCAACTTTAACTTCCATTATATCTGCCAATTTGACTTCATCTGGGTATTCTTCATTTAATTTATTAAGGCGCAGTTTTAACTCTTCTCTAGCTTTCGTACGAGAGCCCCTATTGGCTTTGTCCCAAACTTTAAACTTCGATTTCAATTCTTCTAAATTTTCTAGAAGATCTTTCTCACCTAATTCCCACCCTTGAATTATTTGTTCCTCAAAATCTTTTTCCAAAACCCAATCAACATTAAATCGCCAAGGGATTTCTTCACGCACTAATCTTCCCCTACCATGCATCATCATATTTAGTACCACTGGACAATGATCAGAAATACTATGACTTTGTTGATGAACTGAATAGTTTGGAAATCTGTCCCACCATGTGGATTTGCCACCCCTCTATCAAGTCTTTCCCGAATGTTATTGCTTGGAAGCCTACCTCTCTCCCAAGTAAACCAATGACCTGTAAAACCCAAGTCGATCAAATCACAGTCCTCCATAGCCTCGCTAAATCTTTCCTCCCTTAATCTTCCCCCTCTCTTTTTAAACGAAAATAACACCTCATTGAAATCCCACATAACAAGCTATGGAAATTGACAGCTAGCTTTTAATTGCCTAAGTAAGTTCTACAATTCCTTCCTTTGATGTTCTATTGGTCAACCATAACATCCCATGAAATGCCAGTACTCTCCCCCACTATTCTCTTGGACTTTAGCGTCTATATGGTAATTAGAAATCTTCTCAACTTAACTGTTATTCCCTCATTCCATCCAAGTGAAAGTCCACTTTTTGACCCATCAGCACTAACATCAATCCCATTTGTAAAACCGCACATTCTTCTTATTAAGTCCATTTTTCTTGAATAAACTTTTGACTCAATTAAAAATAAAAGTTGAGGCTGCATCTGCATCAGGCTGTTCTTGAGACGTCTAACTATTCATGGTTGCCTCAGACCGAGAACATTCCAACTTAAGATTTTCATTGCGACCAGCCGGCTCGCTTACTAGCGGCTACCGATAAATCATTGTCCAATGTTGAGATTGAATGAGGGTTGGGGTAATTTTCCTCTAGCGACTGAACACGTTGCCTTTTTCTTTCCATCTACGGGCCTTATTGGTCTTTCTTCAAGCTCCTCATTAGACTTTGATATCAAATTATGTGCATCTCATCTTCTCGCCTCTGTCTAGAAAACTCGTTTATTTGGTTGACCTTATGGAATCCCCTACTTAACTCCCTCACTACGCCTTTCCTTGTCACACCATTATTAGCTTCCACACCTTGATCCCGCATCTGATGCCTTCCACGAGCTTCCTCTATATCCATATCGCTTTTAATCAAATCTTTTGGTTCCTCCTGATGCCATCTACTTACAGACACCACCTCCCTCATTGTTGAGCTCTCAAAAAGATATCCTATCCAAACTCAACTTCCTAAAAACCCAACGATAATCTTAAGGGGCAGAAACTTTCACCATGCCCTAATCTCCCACACAAGAAGCAAAAGAGGGATAATATTTCATATTGAAAAATTACATAAATTGACTTATATTTGACATATGTGACTCTCTTCTTTCTCTTTAGAAGGTTTCGAACATCCAAACAAACTCTAATGCGCATAATCTTTCGAACCCCCTTTGTCAAAATTTTTGCATCATAATCCAAGAACTACCCTATAAAGTTATTTTTCGTGCCATGCCTTTCGACATTGATCCTAATGGTAAGTCATGAATTTGTACCCAAAAAATCGTATAATGAAAAGGAACTTGTAAAGGGTCTTACCCTCTCCTTAACTTATGGGATATAATC
Organism: Gossypium raimondii; assembly: GCF_025698545.1. NCBI lineage: Eukaryota > Viridiplantae > Streptophyta > Magnoliopsida > Malvales > Malvaceae > Gossypium > Gossypium raimondii. The sequence goes on along the minus strand of NC_068566.1, from coordinate 33,313,064 downwards.
ATATGTCTATTAAAAAACCAAGGAATGCCATCTAACATCCTTTTTAGATCAACCTCATTGTAGAATCGGAACAGGATTCGCTTTTCCTCCATCTCCAAGATGGTTACCCCTTCTATAGGATGCCACAATTTTGCAAGAACATTCCTTAAAAAGGGAAAATTGACTGAACTATCTGTTAAAACCCTTTCTACCAATCAGAATCTGAAGTCTTCTTTGCCATCTCCATCCTCCTCTTGTCCAAGAACAGGATTGTCCTTTTGATCGTCTAGATTTAGATTCGCTAGATCAGCCTCCATGCCTTGAAAAACTTGCTACTCTCACAATTTAGAATTCTTAATTGAAACCCTAATAACTGGATACTATTGAGAAAAACCCCAACCCTACGAAATCGACAGGTAGAAAAACCAAAGAAAACCTATTCGTAGGTACTCACATCTTCTTCTTTTTTTGTTATTCTTAAAACTTTAATCATTCTAATCCTGTTATTTGACAGAGGTGGATTAGAATTTTGTTCTTTTTTAAAATTGCAATAAATTGATGTGTCAATCTTCTACTAATCTAGGTATCTAACCTGGCGGATTTTCTTTTCAATACAAAATTTATGTTAATTGTTTAAATAATTCAAAACATGAATTATTATTTTAAATAAAAGAAAATATAAATAATTGGCAGTGGCAGTTTTATTCCAATCATATGGTGCATAGTTATTTTGTTTTAATATGTATATAATTGTGTTCATATTTACGAATATGCCCAGAAAATCTAGTAGGTTAGAGGATGTGATCAAATTGACATCATTATTTTTACTTATTTTAATGTTAGAATAAAAGTATGGACCATTCATGTTATATCTCAATCATATTACATTCAAGAACAGTTTTAAATTTATCAAATATTTGACATATATAGATATAACATTATCCATATAATGAATTTATGACATTGGAAATTTTTCTAAAATCATGGTCCTCACAATTAAGTCACAAGTACTTAGATTAGGGCACTACTGAGCCACTTGCCAAAATATGAATGGTTTACAAATTAATGGACCCAAACACACATATTTCTACGGTCCCAAGAAAATAACAAGCAATGAAGGACTGATTTAATGTCTTATCATTTACTATTCTGACTAATTTCCTCTTCTTTACAAATTAAAAGTGCTTTCATTTTTTTTTATAATTATAAAAAGAAAATCCTTTCAATTAGTATTTTCCCAAAATAATTCTCACTCTTTGATATATCATGATCAAAGTTTTCTAATTTCCACTTTTATTGATTACAATGTGAAAGTTTATTAAATTATTTTTAGATACATAATATTTAAAATCAACTCTAAAATATTTAAGATTATTTAACTTATAATTAAAAATCAAACAATGATAATTTTTGTGAAGGATAGACTATTAGAGCTTGAAACTTTAGAAACTCGATCCTTTAATATTCTTGGGAAAAATAATCCCACATTGTGAATTTTTTAAAAATATATTATAACTAGTGTTCTTTATTAGTGCGATACATAAGTTAATTTTATGTATTAATTAAATTACTTTTACTTATTTCTTAAAAAATTTATAAATTTTGTAACGTTTCAATAATAATATAGTTAGAAAATTAAAACTAATTTTAAAAACATGATAATTGGTGTTAAATTGAATTTAAAAATATTTCGATTTTTTAAAAATATAAATATTATAATAGTAGATTGTGTGAAATTTTATTTTTATATATACTTTCTATCTTAATTTTAATTATTAATTACTGAATGTAAATTGTTAATTAAATTTAAATACTGTGATCACTGAATAATTCATTGTAACATTATTTATATTTTTAAGTATTTATTTCAATTTGATAATTGAGTCCTAGCTCAGTTGGCGTCGACATTATTGCTAATGTTAGAGGATGTGGGTTCAAGCATGTTGAAGCGTGTTTATCCTCCTATTAAAATGTTGGGGACGGTTATGGGTAATTCTAGGTATTTTTTGTATCAAAAAAGTATTTATTTCAGTTTTAATAGTGTAATTATTATTTTGCAATAGTGATAAACTTAAAAAGACTTATTTTTAAACAATTTTAAAATTTTAGTGTCTTATTATATAAAATTGTAAGTTGAATTATTGATGTAAGCAAATTGGAAGGATCCTTAGTGCAAATCAAAAAACCAAATGAGCCTTTATGAAAAAGGTGGAGGGTTTGATTCACCCGAAGGTAATAATATGTATTTTCAAGACAAGTTCCTCTCTTCACCCTTTAGGGATCAGAACTAGTCAATAATGATTGAAGATGAAGATATTAATATGATGGATGGAGATGTGACTACAAAGTTCATTGATGGTGTTCCAACTATTAATTTCTCTGAAAGGGTACACTCCTTGGTGGAGCAAAGCATGTCAAAGGCGATTATCCTTAATTTATTGGAAAGAAGAGTTGGGTTCAATACTCTATTGAATAAAATCTACGCATTGCAAAAATTGAAACAACCTATCTGAATCATATATTCGAAGAATGATTACTTTATTTTAAGTTTCGGGTCAAATGTTGATTTTACAAAGGTACTACTATAAGGGCCATGGGTAACCCATGGTCAATACTTGACAATGCAATCATGGACGTCGTCTTTCACTAGATCTCAGTCATATATTCTAAATGTGATCACCTAGATTCATTTGTTAGGCCTATTTGGAGCTATGTGCAAAAAAAAAAAAAAAACTCAAGGTTATTGAAAATGCATTTAGTTTAGTTATAAAAATTGATTACCACAGTGATAGTGTGTTAAGATGAATATTTGCACGTATGAATCTCAATGTTGGCTTAAGAAAACCCTTGATTTCAAAGGTAAAGATTGATAGTAAGGTTCAAATAATTCGATATGATTATTTTTCTGATGATTGTTTCTATTATAGGAGGTATGGCCCTTCACAAAAGATACGTCTAGCGAAAACTAGAGCAAATCTAGAAGAAGACATAGTGATGGAGCAACCATTGAATAATGCAACTATGGTAATTCCTGATAAGTCTGAGAAGTATGGACCTCAGATGCTTGTTGAAAGGAGAAATTGTAGGGCCAATCATAAGGGATATGGAAACGGAAACGGAACCAGGAATCAGGACAATAAAAATCGGAGGGATCAAGATTTATGCCTATTATTGAGGAGAATGATGATAAGGTTGATGATGATAATAATGGGAGATTTTTAATGTAGGATGACTCTCAAATAAAAAGAATGGGGGATTTTAATGCTATCCCCTTAAATCATATTCAAGTAGTCCTATGTATAGACCCTTACTATCAATCTTTAATGTTAAACTATGCTATTCATCTTCACACATTCAAGCAATCACATTTTATTAATCCATCATATAAGGAAAGATTTTAACTGTGGGATTTTAATGCTGAACTCTTATGGTTCTCAAGTTAAATCTGAGTGAATTTTGGAAAAGGTCATGTCAAGTGCACGTTAGTAGCTGTAGCCTGGTCAATGGTCTCATTCAGCTCGACCATGTTCTAGCAATAATAGTTTAGGACATTTCTAATTGCTACAGGATTGAATTTATACCATTTATCCCTTACAAAAACTTTGTGATACAACTTGTTCTCATCACTAACACTTCAAAGAATATTAGCATAAAACTCTAACTCAACATTTCAAACATATATGGTTTAACAAAACTGATAGTACCCATCAAACTACTATTTCCAAGTAGAGTGTCTATGCCAAAGTCAGCAAAACCACTTTCTTCTATGTTTGTTTCTTCTATAAAACTCTTCTTGAGCATAGAAACATACCTCTTAGAATATGATGCAACTAGGAATACCTTATTCTTCATCTCCATAAGTCTTTCTCTATTCTTACTGCAACTTTGGTGTCTTCAACAAGAAGTTTAGAAACTTGAGAACCATTGACCAGGCTACAGCTACTAACGTGCACTTGACATGACCTTTTCCAAAATTCACTCAGATTTAACTTGAGAACCATAAGAGTTCAGAATTAAAATCCCACAGTTAAAATCTTTCCTTATATGATGGATTAATAAAATGTGATTGCTTGCTTGAATGTGTGAAGATGAATAGCATAGTTTAACATTAAATATGACTAAGGCTAGGAGCAAGCGTCCTAATATTTTGATACGGATGAGTGCAAAAGCGGATTGTAAAGTTTGTTTAAGTCGTAGATTTGACTTAGGGCTTTAGACGTTAGTCTAGAAACTTGGATTTTGAAACAACCTGAAGCACAAACGAATCCAAGTCAGATAAAAAATTTGAAGAAAAATAATTGAAATAAATAAACTAAAATAAGTAAAATAGAATAATAGAACAATAAATAAGAAAATAAGGAAGATAGATAGAAAAGATGGAACGTGGCATACAGACGTCCTAAGGAGTCTTGGAAACAAGAAGAATCCACAACCCTCTTAAGAGACTCTAATTTCCCCTCCAAGAAAGAAAACTTGGCAAGAAAAATTTTGAAGATGATCTCCATAATCTGAAAAGATTGTTAAAACGCTTCTAAAAGAAACTCAAGAGAAATTCTTGAAAAGAAAAATCAAAGAGAATTTATTGACTCAAAAGAGAAGTTGAATAATAATGAATTGATTGATTTGTGTACAATACAAAGGCCTATATAGGCTAGCTAAATAAATCTAAATATTATACTAGAACTCTAATTAATCTAAACAAGAAGTAGTTTTAAAACTGAACTTTGTTGTTGATATAAAACTCCTAAATAACTTCAACTACTTAATAATTATTAAAAATTCAGAATAATAAAATAATAAGAGCTGATAAATACAATATAGGGCTCATATATAATAAAAATTAAGCCCAAAATCTAAACCCAATATGATTTAAACTTGAATTAAAAGCCTGAAACTCATAATTCTCGTTATAATCCCGTCCAAAAATTCTACTCATGAAATCTTCACTAAAATGATCATAAGTTGAGATCCTGAACTCAAAATCGAGCGATTCAAAGTGCGTTTTGAAGCTAAGAGATAGATCTTCAAATGCTATGAAGACATCTCAACCCAGAAATGCCTAAACCTCATCCAAACAGTTGTTTTAAGTCTACTAATTTCCCAAACTTGAAGATTGGGAGCTTCGGTGAATGGAATTTAATAAATTTCACCCTATCCATGCATGTATCGTTCCCCCTTTCCTTGAAAAGATTCTTCCTCGAATCTTGTCTTTGATCGAATCTTGGTTTGATTTGCTTTGCCTTTGACATTATTGTTGGGCCTTGAGGTTTGACTTGCAGTAGTAAGAATATGATGCGAATCTCAAGGTTCAATTTTAGACCCATGGATGTGATGGACTCACATTACCTCAAGGCCCAACAATAATGTCAAAGGCAAAGCAAATCAAACCAAGATTCGATCAAAGACAAGATTTGAGGAAGAATCTTTTCAAGGAAAGGGGGAACGATACATGCATGGATAGGTGAAATTTATTAAATTCCATTCACCAAGCTCCCAATCTTCAAGTTTGGGAAATTAATGACTTACAACAACTGCTTGGATGAGGTTTAGGCATTTCGGTTGAGATGTCTCGATAGCGCTTGAAGATCTATCTCTTAGCTTCAAAACGCACTTTGAATCGCTTCGATTTTGAGTTCGTGATCTCAACTTATGATCATTTTAGTGAAGATTTCATGAGTAGAATTTTGGATGGGATTATAACGAGAATTATGAGTTTCGTGCTTTTAATTCAAGTTTAAATCATATTGGGTCTGATTTTGGGCTTAATTTTTATTATATATGAGCCCTATATTGTATTTATCGATCTTATTATTTTATTATTCTGAATTTTAATAATTATTAAGTAGTTGAAGTTATTTAGAGTTTTATATCAATAACAAAGTTCAGCTTTAAAACTACCTCTTATTTAGATTAATTAGAGTTCTAGTATAATATTTAGATTTATTTAGCTAGCCTATATAGGCCTTTGTATTGTACACAAATCAATCAATTCATTATTATTCAACTTCTCTTTTGAGTCAATAAATTCTCTTTGATTTTTCTTTTCAAGAATTTCTCTTGAGTTTCTTTTAGAAGAGTTTTAACAATCTTTTCAGATTATGGAGATCATCTTCAAAATTTTTCTTGCCAAGTTTTCTTTCTTGGAGGGGAAATTAGAGTCGCTTAAGAGGGTTGTGGATTTTTCTTGTTTCTAAGACTCCTTAGGACTTCTATATGCCACATTCCATCTTTTCTATCTATCTTCCTTATTTTCTTATTTATTGTTCTATTGTTCTATTTTACTTATTTTAGTTTATTTATTTCAATTATTTTTCTTCAAATTTTTTATCTGACTTGGATTCGTTTGTGCTTCAGGTTGTTTCAAAATCCAAGTTTCTTTCCTAACGTCTAGAGCCCTAAGTCAAATCTACGACTTAAACAAACTTTACAATCTGCTTTTGCACTCATCCGTATCAAAATATTAGGATGCTTGCTCTTAGCCTTAGTCATACTCTTCAAATGAATGTCCTCATCAAAGTTGGATTTGGTGATGGTTCTAAATTCATCAGAAGAATGATATGAGCTTTTTTCCTAAATCTTTCTCTTATTACTAGCCTTCACTATGATTAGGGCTTTTCCTTTATCAACATTCTTGATTGTTGCTATGTCGACAAATTCTTTGCCACAACAAAGCAAGTGTCTCTTCTGGTGGTCAATATTGAAGGAGAGAAAGTGTGCACTTCCTTAGTTCTTTCAACATATGTATCTGAAGCTTTAGCCTTGGCCTCTTTCTCACCAAATAGAGTCGGGTCTTTCTCATCATCATCTATTTGCTCTTGTTCTACCACAAGTTCTTCAATTTTTGTGGTAAAGGCTCTAATATCTATGAGGATTGAAGGTGAGAAAAATTTAGCAATAGCATCATTGTTCACCAAGGTGCTTTCAATATTCGATACTAATCCACTCTAGCTAGTGATTACTTCAATTAAAGCTTTAATATTCTATTTTGAAATGGCGGTATGCTCGAGCATCAGAGATTGTTCAACAAGGCATCAATTTCCTCTGCTGCTTGTTGGATAACTTGATATGGCCAACAATTTGTGTCTCTATGACAATGAGACTGTTGGATCCAGTGCCCTAAGTGTAGTATAATCATTTTCTATACTTTTATTTTTTGAAAACATAGGTTTAATAAAATATCCATAAAATACATTGATACCCTTTGTATATTGTCCTTAATGTTTTTGCATGCAAAGCAAAATGGAAACACATATTGGCTCACTGGTTATCTAAGGTAAGTAATAGCAAATGGTATTACAAGGTCGAATTGTAATACAAAAATATAACTTGTATTAGTAGATAAACATAAACATGTCATTAGTCCAACTAGACACGAGCAACCGATTGAAAGGCTAATATGCCTTCTATCAAGTCTAATTGGTAGATGCTTTGTCTTAAGCATCCGAGTGGATGACTCCCAAAAGATAGAGACATAGATGTAATTGACTGGACTAATAGTACATCGGACGAGACCCAAGTAGAATAGATCCTAAATCCCTTTATGGATTTATTTACTCGAGATGTTCATAGTGTGACATACCTTAATCCTGAGTAGATGATGGACTATGTATGCATGACTCGTATACTTTGATGTAAGTAAAAGTCTAAGTTCAAATAGATAAGGAACCGAAAGCTGGTGTACTAAGTATATGACTTCTACAGTATATAGTATCTTTCATAATAGTGGAACTCATAACCCAACTAAAGGGTAAATGATACCCTCTCATTGGTATTACAAGATAGATGAAAAGTAAACATGATCACAAGCCATTTGCCTTTGTGATAAATGACTTGATTACTATTTAATGGTAATTGACCTTTCATAAAGGAAGATGTAATGGTTTCCATGAGATGAAATAGGATCACGTTGGGTGAATGAATTTATCCTAAAGAGATTAATGATATCCTATGAGGGTAACATGGTTATGAAAAGGTCATTGGACAAACACTTATTAAGTAGCTTTCCTAATGGTGTATAATTAGAGAGAGCTCAATCATGATACTATAGTGGAATGACTTTGTGGCTAAATAAGTTCATAATAATAGACGAAAAGCTAGAACTTAATTATAAATTATTTGATCCCTAATTATATATGTTAAATAGGCCATTTTGCTAGCTTGTTGAAATCATAAATGAATTGCATCTAGAACCAAATGAACAAAATGAATGGAAAAGATGAAGTTAGAGAAATAGGTTGTTTTCACAAATAAATGTGTTTTCTTACCAAGTGTAGAAATGGATGAGAATTAATTTAAGGTTTTCAAATTATTATTTAATCAATTATAATTAAATAATTGAAGTTTGAAAATAAAATTAAATTAATTAGTCATTCGAATTCATTGAATAAGGAAATTAAATATATTTCCTCATAGATTCTTTTACGGTAAAGTTGTCATGACTTTAAAAGTATTAAAATTGGGTTGAAAATTTTATTTAATTGAAAAATTAATTTAGTTAATTTAACTATGATAAGTGCTAAAAGTAACATGTTTTAACCTCATTCTTAATGCGTTTTTGAGTGATTATCTGATGCTAATTGTGAATTTTGTGCTCTTAATTCTTTAAATTCATGTTTTAATGCTTAATAGAGCACTTAGGAGCAAAATGAGTGAAAAACGAGTGAAAAACAAAGCGTTAGAGCAAGCTGCAGGAGCCACATGGGCTAAATCATTCCATACGAACAGACCACACGGTCGTGTGACCCACACTTGTGTGTGGTAGGCCATGTCGATTTCACGAAATTGTGTACCAAACTTTGGAAAATCGAGATTTTTAGGTTTTTCAGACATTCTAAGACATATATATGACAAAAATAAGAAGATAGGAGGGAGTCTTCATAGAATATTCAAGAAAACAACTCGAAAAACACCTTTGAAGCTAACTTTGAAGCATATTTCCGTCAAGATTAAAGATTCCCATTTGATTTCTTAGGAAGTTATCATGAGTTTCTTTATTTCTTTCGGTTATATTGTATCTTAGATGTTTCTATTTTAATTAGATTGAATTTCGTAACTACGATAGATATAAAATTGTAAAAATAGAGTCGGTAGACAATCATATATTGCATCCGCCTCACTTTATCTTCTAGAATAGGCACGAAGGCCTTCTAATAATAATAGATCACTTTTTTGCGAACTCTTACAAACGGGTGTGTTGCAGAATCATATTTGCAAGATAGTTCTAGAAAATTTTCCTCACAACTGTAGTCTTGGCAGACTAACCCCATATTAGATAGTCTTCACGAGCTTTCACATTAGATCGTCCTGACGGACTTCCACATTTAAGATCGTTCTGATGAATTTCCATGTTTAAGATCGTCCTGGCGGACTTCCACGCTTAGGATTATTCTGGCAGACTTCCACGTTTAAGATTGTCCTAGCAAACTTCCACGTTTAAGATCGTTCTGACGGACTTCCACGTTTAAAATCGTCCTAGCGAACTTCCATGTGTATGGTAATGCCATGGCCATGGACTTCCATTCATCCCATAAGGGGCTCTCATATACATCCCAAAAAGGGCTCTTATACGTCCCACACAAGGGACTCTCATATACGAATGTGCATCGAGTCTGCGTATCATTAAATATCCTTTCCTGGCTTAGTCCAATCAAACATCCCTCAAAGCCACATGAATATAATGTATATACATCACTTCACCAAAAAATACTGTCTATCACACAACATATAATATGCCATTCATATCATTTTACAACCAATCATTCATATCAACTCAATACGCAACAATGCATCATGCCAAGCCTTTCATTTACGTAACATAAATAACTCATGGCCATAGAATTGCATCTTGTTACACAATATATACCATGTCAACATTTCCTCTATTCAAAATTACCAAACTCATAACCAACAATATTTGCATGTCAACACTACATGCACACACAAGGCATCAACACTTCACCACAAGTTGGATTCACCATTGGTAAAGAACTAGTTCATCATATTTAGTATATGATCAACATAAAATACATCCATTTAAGATAAGAGTCCGAGAACTCACCTGGGAGTTGTCGCTAATCCATATTCTAAACCTTTTTCCCTTACTACACAAGCCCCTCTTAGCCATTATAACACAAAAACCATTTCAGAATCCAACTAACACCATTCATTAGCATAAAAAAATCTTATTCTTTTGCATGTAGAGACAATTTAAATGATCATTCAGCTCTTTACCCAAAGCAAAACAAAATCAATAGTCAACTGAAATCCTTAACTTCCTTCTTTTTCTTAAATCCTCTAATAGAAAACTTACCAACAAGCAAGATTTCCATATTTTAAGACTTAAACCTCAGTCTCTCCCCTTCATGCACTAACGTTCCTTAATCTTTCTCTCTTCTATGGCAAACCAGAGGAAAGAAGATAAAGAACAAAAAAAATAAAAGAATTATCCCCGAAGGAGAATGCCTTCACCTATATATAGTCCTTCCAACCTCTATCACAAAAATCAATTCACAGCCACCTAGAAAACTTTAATCATCATGTTGCCCACTAATATACTTAGTTCCACTCTAATAAAACTATGTTTGGAATCTAACCTTTTCCAGAATCAGTCCGCTAATCAACCTTAATTACAAAAAGAACCCTCCGGATTAGAAAACTTCTCAATTAAATCCACAAATCCCCCTATCAAACCAAGACTTAACGAATCCAGGTGTGATATATGTGCTCCCAAATATTAGTATATCAACCTATACAAGTCTCTCGATTATATACAGTTTTTGAGACTTGCTAACATAATAAACAGATATCACAGTCTCTATTAAACAACATCTAAAATAGTTGTATGCAATATAATATTAACAACCAAGTTAAATATGGATTGTTGGCAGCTAAGTCATCAAAGTTTCAATCCTATTTAATTTTCTCGATGCAAGAGATTTGATACACATGATTCAGTTTGATCTGATCTTCTAAATAAGTTTTTCTTAGTGATTAATACGCTTGATTCATTATATAATATCAACTCAACCCAAAGATATGGTTCAATAAATTATCAATCTTCCAAATATGGCAAGCTATCTTTTTTCGTAGTGTTTGGGGAAGTGAGATGTTACATTCCGTTTCTAGAGCAACTTAGACTAACTTTGTTCAATTTCTTGATAATTAAATCAATAAATGTGGCTTGTATCTTAAATTTCAAATTATACGAATGAAATGCACATTCACAATATCAAATGGGCACACTTATAGTGACCTGAAGTTATACGAGTTTAAGCACAGAGTTAGGATATGAATCCTAACTCAAATTATCAAATTGGAAGGTTGTGCCTCGAGATAGTGAAGCCATGTCTTAAGACATGCCTCCTTTATTTTGAACCTCTAGCTTCGAAATATGTTTTCTTGAGATAATAGGGTTCATGTCTCGAAACAATGACCCTTATGTCTCAAGACAGGTCTAGAGACATAACTCCTCTATTTCAGACCCTTAGCTTCGATGTTTGTGGTCTCGAGACATGAAAATCGTGTCTTGAGATCCTTAAGTGATTCTAGGTCTGATGTTGTCTATCTCGAGACATGCTCACCATGTCTCAAGACAACTTCCCAGAAATGTATCAAATGGTTAAATTTGTTCGTGATGTCTCGAGACATGCTCTTGATGTCTCGAGACCTACATACATAATTGCCTAAAGTGCACATATTTGAACATGTAAATGGTACCTAACTTAGTCCAAATTCAAAAAAAAACATCATTTCAACATTCAATGGGATTTATTTAGCACCTATAATCATGGTAGCTAACTCAAATTACCAAAGCACACACAACTAAAAAATTAATAATACCAAATCAAATATACTTAAGCATAAATTGAGCATTAAAGTTCCCAAAATGACCAAAACATGTCTCATAATATGTCAACAACTCATAACATCATTGAGACTCAATATATTCCCTATTTACTTAGGTACATGTCATTTACAACTCAAAACTTAAAAGAAGCATTATAAATGTTTGATTGAGCATAGATGCGAGTCTTGGATGCTACCAGAGATTCACAAACAAATCAATGACCTAATTGAAACCTACACATGCAAACAAACACATCTGCACGTTGAGCATTCAAAGTTCAATGGTGCTACTATAATTTGATTTTAATACATAATAATATTAAGTAAGCATAGTAACATCATAACATATCGTTATAAATTTCCACATCATTCAACAATAATAATGCATCACATAACATTATATCAACTTGCCCTTAAGGCAGTTTAACTTACGTATTTATAATCTCTTACAAGTATATCATAATTCTTTTTCCATTAGCCATATCTTAAGTAATGATGCACCCTCATGGTATTTGTATATCATTTTCGTATATCAAATAAACCAAAATTCATTATCTTCATTATATCCATATTTCATTTTCATATTATAATCACACAACATTTTCATATTTTTAACCCCTATTAAACAATTTTGGACTCAAGGACAGATACACGGGTCAATCCACCAACACACCAGAGTACGCACATAAGTGCTAACCGGGCATAAATGCATCGATACCACCAACTACACCAGTATACGCTCATGACCCTCGAGGAATTAAAGCTAAAGATATGTTTTTCATCTTCATAGAATCGGAGAACTATCTAATAGAATGCACTCAGCTAAAGCTTCCTCCGATTGACAAATCCTATGATATGTCAACTACACCTATAACTCTATCTGACATCATTTAATAAGACATTTTTCATTACCATTTATTATAGAATCACATTTCAAAATAGTCTTCATCATAACTACATTATCTCAAACATAAACCCCCCAACACATATATATTACCATACTAAACATTTCAAAAACATAAAGCTTAAACAATTATTTTATATCCTCGGCCATCACTTTCAATTTATATAAATTAGATTCTTAATAATTTATGTAATGAAAATAAATTATTTCAGAATAAATCGAATTTACTACTCGTCTATCGTTTTTTTCCCTTTCTTTTCGCTTTTGAAGTCTTGATGTTGACTTTGGCTACATATGATAATTCGGTTACAAAAATAGTGTTAGTTTCATATACTCCAACATAAACATCATTAAAGAAAAACATGAATGCATTCATTAACTTAACCCTTTGAACCCTAATATCCAATTTTCTTATATCTCACAAATCTCCTGATCAAATCTAATTCTAACTTCATAACAATAAATTATAAAACTCAAACTATATAAAAACATAATTTTCATCCAAAGTTAACATCTCTCTCTAACTTTTAACTTTCATCAATTGCAGCTTAACAAAACTTTACCAATATCTAATTCTAATAAATGGGTTTAGCATATCTAGCACCCATATGTAATTATGTAGCAAAAATTTTAAAGAGAAAGTTTCCTAACCTTGGTATTGGCTCACGGAAATGGTGAAAACGCATGCAAGCTTCTCTCTATTTCTTTCCTTAGCCGATTGTTGAAGATGAAATGCCACTATCTCTTGCATCTTTCCATTATTTTCTATTTACCTAAGCTTTAATTAAAATTAGTTAATATTAAATCAATGGCCATAGTTCAAGCATAATAATCTTAGTGGAAATTGATGGACAAGATTATGTATTTCCACCAAGACAAATTAATTATGGGTCAATTACTCTTAAGCCTTGACTAAATAACTCATTAAGGACTCACTAAATTTCTAATCTAATCTCTCTAGTTAATCACCTTCCAATTTAGTGTCTGGATTATACTTAAGAATTTATCTAATTTAATTACTTAATATTTTAATTCCCTAATTACGTATTCGTCTCGTAACTACTCCAATTCAAGAAATTCGAGCTTGAAACCAAATTTACCGATATCGAAAAAAATCGAATCATTATAAGGCACGTCCTCAAACACGTTGCAACTCTAGTATTTATTTATTTTGAATTTTAGGAGATTTTAAAGTTGTTTTAATTCTTTAGAAGTCTTTTATGTCTCTTGCTCATTAAGAAGTCTTTCTTAGTAGCTGACTTTTTAGAGTTTTTCGACTATTAGGAGTTTGGTTTTCACTCAGTTAGTTTGTCCATAAATAACCATGGTATGTACCTTATCTTTGATTCTTATTCAATAAAAGTACTTGTTAGAGTTTCTTTGTTTGCAAAATTTATTTTCTCTTTACAAGTTTTTCCAACTCACATTAATTCAAACTTCAAGAACCTTTCTTGGAGGATTGATTTGATCTTTTAGTTGAGTTTCTTTTTTCCAAAGAATCAATTGGATAACCTTTATCTCGAATCTTACTCTTTCCATAATCTAGTTTTCTTTGATTCTGAATTCTATTTAGGTGTTCTTAATTCTCTATCTTTAAATTTGGGCAGCCTTGTTTCTCTCTAATTTATTCTCCATTTTGAATTAGCAAGGAGTCCCCTAATTAGTCCGAATTCTTTCTCTTTTGTTTCTTTTTCCTCAAGTCTTGTTCATCTTACTTTAATACTAATTTTATCTAATTGTTTCAGATTACATCCTCTCCAAGTCAAAACTAGACTTCTCCCTAAATTTAAAATTCAATCCAGTTTGATTCTTGACAACTTGATTCATTTATCCTCGACATTTCCTATCAATTAATATTTATGCTATGCTTGGTAAGAGTATTATTTTTTCATCAAGTTTTAGTATATGAGCCCCATCCCCTATTTCCGCCTACATATATGGGATATTTTAAGAGATGAACTGTAACAGCCCGATTCTGGGCCTAGTCAGAATAGTGGTTTCGGGACCACAAATCCGACGAGAGAAAATATGATTATTATTATATTTTCATGGTCTAAAATTTTACGGAAAAATTTCGTAAAAATTTCGTTCGAAAATTTCGACGTTTGGGCACTCAATTTAGTCAAAAGGACTAAATTGTAAAAAGTGCAAAAGTTGAGTTCTACATGTTAGAAGTGTCTAATTGTTATGAAATTATAAATTGGGCGTCCTTATATGGTAATTAGACCATTAGTTAATTGATGGACAAAAATAAACATAAGAAATGGGTGAAATAGATTTTTTTTAAATGGGGGCATTTTAGTCATTTAGTAATAAAAAGAATTAAAAAGGGAAAAAGATGGCAAAATGTGCTCATCTTCTTCATGGTGAACGAAATCAACAAGGGGGAAGCCATAGTTAGGGTTTTTAAGCTTCCAAGCTCAATAGTAAGTGATTCCAAGCCCCGTTTTTAATGTTCTTTACGTTTTTGGAGTCCGGTAACTTAATTTAGCTTATTCTATCAATAATTCGTGTTAGGGTTCATATTTGGAAAAATACCCATAGGTGAAATGTGTTTATTTTGATGTTTTATGGTGGAATATGAAGCTAGAAATTATGTTAAACAACTTTTGCTAAGCGATTTTAAACGAAAACGGGTAAATTGACATAATCGATAAAAAATAGTTAATGTTCAAAAGTATGTGTTAGAGTGAGAATTTGATGTTGCCATAGAAGGGAAAAATGTTCAGCATGTCATGAAACCTAAGAATAAGTGATGAAGTTTAATTTCCGAGCTTAGGGACAAAAGTGTAAATATGTAAAAGTTTGGGGGCAAAATTGTAAATTTTCAAAAAGTTGGGTGGAGGATTATTTTAATAAATGTGAACATTAAACGAGTTAAATTTGCCATTATAGATCAAGAGAGACGGGAAGATTATCTCAAACGAGGAAAAGAAAAGATAGTGGAGTGAATTGCAAAATTACGATATTTTGCACCGAGGTAAGTAAACATGTGACTTAATGTATTATTTTGATATTATTTGATATGTGTTGAGATTTATTTGAATATAAAATAAATGTTTGGCAAGATTCCAAAATGTTGTTAAATTGGGAAAGGTGGTAAGGGTTGCAAAACACGGTTTTGGTTGAAACACTTAATAGGCGGAGCATATTGCATATAAAGGGGTTGTTGTGTGCTGATTCCCGATTCATTGGTGGTTGCTAAGTGCTGATTCCATCGTATTTTAAATGTGAAAGGGGTTGCTAAGTCTTGATTCCCCAAGGGGTTCTTGTCTGCGATTCCCGATTCATTGGTGGTTGCTAAGTCTTGATTCCACCGTATTTTAAATGTGAAAGGGGATGCTAATCACTGATTCCCGGAGGGGTTGCTAAGTGCTAATTCCCTATTCATTGGTGGTTGCTAAGTGCTGATTCCACCGATCCGAAATGTGAAGGGGTTGCTAAGTCTTGATTCCCTAAGGGGTTCTTTGTCTGTGATTCCCGATTCATTGGTGGTTGCTAAGTGCGGAATCCACCGATAACGGTTAACATTCCGAGTGTTCAACGAGTAAATTGGGAAGGTGAATATTCATATATGTGGTGGACAAGTTTATGGGAGGAATATTGGGTTTGATACTTAATCAACCCATGTATAAGATGGGAGGAAAATCAAAAATACAAAAAGAGACAATTTGAATGCAAAACTGTATTGAATGGCAGCAGTTGGGCAATTATGAAAAATCACCATAAATGCTGGAAAATTAATTAGAGGTTAAATAATATATGAAATTGAAGCTGAATGAGTCTATTTTCATATGAAAGAAATAGAGCAAGCAAAAGAGTTGTATTTTTGGAGATATTTTAATTTTACTGAGACAGGGCTGGATTGATTTCGAAATCCCCTGTTCCAACTTTGTAAAATCACAAAAAATTATAAAAAAATAATTATGGCTTTAAATCTATATGCCTGGATTCCTTTTTGAGTCTATTTTTAATAGAAACAAACGAGAACATTTTTTGAAACTTTTACAGAGAGTTATGGGAATTTTTGTAAGGGGAGGTCAGGACTGTTGGACAGTGAAACAGGGGAGATTTAAAGAATAAATTGTACTAATTGGCTCGAACAAAAATTCTGAAGATTTTATAATAGAAAGATATATGGGTCTAGTTTCAGGGAAAATTTACGGAATTCAATTTGGAGCCCTGTAGCTCCGAATAAAAATAAATTAGTGGTCATGATGTAGAAAACCAGATTGCTGGAAATTACACAAACAATGAAATTTATTTGTGAATAAATTTATACTATGGTGTAGTCATGTGAGAAATTTATTTATTTTTCATATGTTTACTTACTAAGCTATATGCTTACTCGTTTTTATTTTTCCCTTGATTATAGTGATTTCCATCAACTCGGAATTGGGACAGAGTCAGACAATCATCTACACTATCATCCACGTTTGGGTATTTTGCTACTAGTATTCCGGAATTATGGCATGTATAGACGACTTATGTAATGGGGCGTCACCATGTAAATATATGTTATGGTTCGATTTAAAATGTAGTGTTTATTAATGGTTAAATTGTGTATGTTTAGACAACTGAACTTGGTTGGAATATTGAATTGTGTTTGAAAACTTGCAGGAGGTTTAAGCAAAAATAAGCAGAAATGCTGTCGAATTTTTTTTAAAATTTAGTAATACCTCATACTCTGTTCCGATCAGGAATGTGGGTAAGGGGTGTTACATTTTAGCGGTATCAGAGCTACGGTTTAGTCGATTCTCGGACCAATAAAATATGTGTGAAAGTTAGTCTATACATGCCATAAATATATTGTGATAGTGTGATGATTTCTGACAATGTAAAATTTTGTTTTATATAGTAAATGGACCCTGACCGAAGTGTGGCAGATGATGTTGAAAGTAACGCGCCGGCTCCCGCACAAGGGACCGCACATGAAGAGAGTAGACATGAGACACATGAACAGGATGAGGCTCGGGAAGCCTTCCTCCGGATGATGAGTGATTGGTATACAGAATATGTCCGTGCAAATCCGAATGTCCCACCTCCTCCACCCCCTCCTATTCCTCAATCGGTCCCCGTAGCTCCACGAAGTGCTGAATTGGTGAGATCAGGTAAACCACCCGTTGACAGAATTCGAAAGCATGGGGCTGAAGATTTCAGGGCTAATGTTGATGATGATCCGGAAAAAGCTGAGTTTTGGCTTGAAAATACTATTCGGGTATTTGATGAATTATCTTGTACTCCTGAGGAATGTTTGAAATGTGCTGTGTCTTTATTGAAGGATTCGGCATACCGTTGGTGGAAAACATTAATATCGGTGGTTCCAAAAGAAAGAGTTATCTGGGACTTCTTCCAAGAGGAATTCAGAAAGAAATATATAAGCCAGCGGTTTATTGATCAGAAACGCAAGGAGTTTCTCGAATTGAAACAGGTAGAATGTCGATGGCGTAATATGAACGGGAGTTTGTCTGACTTAGTAAATATGCCCAGGAATGTGTACCTACAGAGGCTATTATGTGTAAAAGATTTGAAGAGGGGATAAACAAAGATATCAGATTGCATGTTGGGGTTTTAGAGTTAAAAGAATTTGTGGTATTAGTTGATCGGGCCTGCAAGGCTGAAGAGCTGAGTAGAGAAAAGAGAAGGGCGGAGATGGAAGCTCGAGATGTAAGAAAAAGGTCAATGGGCAGGACATTTAAATCCCAACCGAAGAAGTTTAAAGGGATGGATCCACGACCAACTGGTTCAGTTGGGTATTCACGCAGAGACCGAGGGAGGTCATATTCCGGAGTTAAAACTCGAGCTACCTCAGTGGCAAGTGTGGGCAATGTAGGAAACACCAGACCTGAATGTCAACAGTGTGGCAGACGACATACTGGTGAGTGTTGGGGATTTAAACGAGCTTGTTTCAGGTGTGGTTCTCAAGAGCATTATGTAAAAGATTGCCCTGAAAGAATAGAGGAAGAAAAATTACAAAGAACTGGATCGAGTGATATTGTCAGTAGAGGCAGACCACCGAGAAATGTGGGGAGCAAAGCCAATGTTAAAAGTGTGGCAAAAGATGCAGCTGGAAGATCAGAAACTAGAGCGCCTGCCAGGACTTATGCCATACGCACTCGAGAGGATGCCTCATCTCCCGACGTGATTACTGGTACATTTTCTCTTCATGATATTGATGTTATTACTTTGATTGACCCTGGCTCTACTCATTCATATGTATGCATGAATTTGGTATCTAGTAAGAAATTGCCTGTTGAAAACACTGAATTTGTAGTTAAAGTATCAAATCCTTTAGGCAAATGTGTCTTAGTCGATAAGGTTTGCAAGAATTGTCCCCTGATGATTCAAGGTCACTGTTTCCCGGCTAATTTGATGTTGTTACCATTTGATGAGTTTGATGTTATTTTGGGGATGGATTGGTTGATATGCATGATGCCAAGGTAAATTGTAGACAGAAAATCCTTGAATTAAAGTGTGAAAATGGTGAAATTCTCCGGGTTGAAACAGAGGAGCCGAATAGATTGCCTATGGTGATTTCGCACATGTCTGCTTAGAAATACTTGAGAAAAGGATATGAAGCTTATCTTGCTTATGTGCTGAATACTGATATAACTGGGTCGAAGCTTGAATCAGTGCCGGTAGTCTGTGAATTCCCAGACGTATTTCCAGAGGAATTGCCTAGGTTACCTCCGATTAGAGAAGTTGAGTTTTCTATTGACTTGTTACCTGGTACTGCACCGATTTCTATTGCACCGTATCGGATGGCTCCGACTGAGTTGAAAGAATTAAAAGCTCGCCACACAAGAGTTGATGATAAAGGATTTGTGAGACCGAGTTTTTCTCCTTGGGGTGCTCCTGTGTTATTTGTGAAAAAGAAGGACGGCTCTATGAGACTTTGTATTGACTATCGTCTGCTCAATAAGGTGACTATAAAGAACAAGTATCCTTTGCCGAGAATTGATGATTTGTTTGACCAATTAAAAGGGGCAACAGTGTTTTCCAAGATCGATCTGAGGTCTGGTTACTATCAGTTGAGAGTTAAAGACTCTGATGTGCCGAAAATCGCCTTTAGAACGAGGTATGGACACTATGAACTTCTGTTAATGCCTTTTGGGTTGACTAATGCTCCGGCTATTTTTATGGACTTGATGAACCGAATTTTCCGGCCGTACTTGGATAAGTTCATGGTGGTGTTCATAGATGATATTTTAATCTATTCTCGGGATGAATCTGAGCATGCAGAACATTTGAGAACTGTATTGCAGATTCTGAGAGAAAAGAAATTGTATGCTAAATTCAGCAAAAGTGAGTTTTGGCTTCGTGAGGTTGGATTCTTAGGACATATAGTTTCAAGTGAAGGTATTTGGGTTGATCCAAGCAAAATTTCAGCAATTGTTGATTAGGAGCCACCAAAGAATGTGACCGAGGTTAGAAGCTTTCTGGGCTTAGCTGGGTATTACAGACGCTTTGTCAAGGGATTTTCGATGATTGCTTCTCCTATGACTAAGTTACTACAGAAGAATGTCAAATTTGAATGGACCGATAAATATCAGCAAAGTTTCGAGAAATTGAAGGCATTGTTGATTGAGGCGCCAGTGCTGGTGCAACCTGAATCAGGGAAAGAGTTTGTAATCTTGGGTGTGTGTTAATGCAAGAGGGCAAAGTAATAGCTTATGCTTCAAGACAGCTGAAACCGCATGAGAAGAATTATCCGACCATGATTTAGAATTGGCTGCTATTGTTTTTGCTTTAAAAATTTGGCGCCATTATTTGTATGGTGAAAAGTGTCGAATCTTCACTGATCATTAGAGTTTGAAGTATTTGATGAGCCAAAAAGACTTGAATTTGCGGCAACGAAGATGGCTCGAGCTAATTAAAGACTATGAGCTAGTGATTGATTATCACCCCGGGAAAGCTAATGTGGTTGTTGATGCCTTGAGCAGAAAATCTTTATTTGCTTTGAGAGCTATGAGTGCGAGATTAACTTTATCTGATGATGGTTCAATTTTGGCTGAATTTAGAGTTAGACCGTTATTTCTTCAGCAGATTCGGGAAGCTCAAAAGAATGACAATAAATTGCAAGCGGAAAGAGCTCGATTAAGAAGCGCGTTGATTGATTTTCAAATTGGTTCGGATGATCACTGATGTTCCGGATGTAATATATGTACCGAGAAATGATGAGCTAATTCGGACCATTTTATGTGAGGCACACAATGGTGATTTATCAGTCCATCCAGGTAGTGTGAAAATGTATAATAATTTGAAGAAGTTGTATTGGTGGCCGGGCATGAAAAAGGATATCTCGGAATTTGTATTAAAGTGTTTAATCTGTCAACAAGTGAAGGCTGAGCATCAAGTACCATGGGGTTTACTTCAGCCGGTAACGATTCCAGAGTGGAAGTGGGACAGTATTACGATGGATTTTGTGACAGGATTGCCTTTAACTCCAAAGAAGAAAGATGCTATTTGGGTAATTGTTGATAGATTGACAAAGTCAGCTCATTTTATTCCGATACGCATTGATTACTCACTTGACAGGTTGGCGGAATTATATGTTGCTGAAATAGTGAGATTACACGGGGTGCCTAAATCTATTATATCGGATAGAGATCCGAGATTTACTTCGAGGTTTTGGATAAAGTTGCAGGAAGCCTTGGGTACAAAATTGAATTTCAGTACTGCGTTTCATCCGCAAACTGACGGGCAATCAGAAAGAGTGATTCAAGTTCTTGAAGACATGCTCCGGTGTTGTATTTTAGAATTGGAAGGCAGTTGGGAGAAATATCTACCATTGGTTGAATTTGCTTATAACAATAGCTATCAGTCAAGTATACGAATGGCACCGTAAGAAGCATTATATGGGCGTAAGTGTAGAACTCCTTTATATTGGACTGAGCTCGATGAGAACCGGATTCATGGAGTCGACTTGGTGAAAGAAACTGAAGAAAAGGTGAAAATAATCCGTGACTGCTTAAAAGCTGCTTCAGATCGGCAAAAGTCGTATGCGGATTTAAAGAAGAAAGAAATTGAGTTTCAAGTAGGTGATAAAGTGTTCTTGAAAGTATCTCCACGGAAGAAGATTCTGAGATTTGGTCGTAAAGGCAAATTGAGTCCACGTTTTATTGGACCATATGAAGTTATTGAAAGAGTTGGCCCTGTAGCTTATCGGTTAGCTTTACCGCCGGAGTTGGAAAAGATACATAATGTATTTCATGTGTCGATGTTGCGACGTTATCTTTCAGATCCTTCACATATAGTTTCTCCTACAGAGATTGAGGTTCGACCAGATATGACTTATGAGGAGGAACCGATAAAAATTCTGGCTCGGAAGGTCAAACAGTTAAGGAATAAAAGTGTAGCCTTAGTGAAAGTGTTGTGGCAAAAACATGGAATGGAAGAGGCTACGTGGGAACCGGAGGAAATTATCAGGAAATAGTACCCAAACCTCTTTTCCGGTAAGATTTTCGGGGGCGAAAATCCCTAAGGGGGGAGAGTTGTAACATCCCGATTCTGGGCCTAGTCGGAATAGTGGTTTCGGGACCACAAATCTGACGAGAGAAAATATGATTATTATTATATTTTCATGGTCTAAAATTTTACGGAAAAATTTCGTAACAATTTCGTTCGAAAATTTCGACGTTTGGGCACTCAATTTAGTCAAAATGACTAAATTGTAAAAAGTGCAAAAGTTAAGTTCTACATGTTAGAAGTGTCTAATTGTTATGAAATTATAAATTGGGCGTCCTTATATGGTAATTAGACCATTAGTTAATTGATGGACAAAAATAAACATAAGAAATGGGTGAAATAATTTTTTTTAAATGGGGGCATTTTAGTCATTTAGTAATAAAAAGAATTAAAAAGGGAAAAAGATGGCAAAATGTGCTCATCTTCTTCATGGTGAACGAAATCAACAAGGGGGAAGCCATAGTTAGGGTTTTTAAGCTTCCAAGCTCAATAGTAAGTGATTCCAAGCCCCGTTTTTAATGTTCTTTACGTTTTTGGAGTCCGGTAACTTAATTTAGCTTATTCTATCAATAATTCGTGTTAGGGTTCATATTTGGAAAAATACCCATAGGTGAAATGTGTTTATTTTGCTATTTTATGGTGGAATATGAAGCTAGAAATTATGTTAAACAACTTTTGCTAAGCGATTTTAAACGAAAACGGGTAAATTGACATAATCGATAAAAAATAGTTAATGTTCAAAAGTATGTGTTAGAGTGAGAATTTGATGTTGCCATAGAAGGGAAAAATGTTCAGCATGTCATAAAACCTAAGAATAAGTGATGAAGTTTAATTTTCGAGCTTAGGGACAAAAGTGTAAATATGTAAAAGTTTGGGGGCAAAATTGTAAATTTTCAAAAAGTTGGGTGGAGGATTATTTTAATAAATGTGAACATTAAACGAGTTAAATTTGCTATTATAGATCAAGAGAGACGGGAAGATTATCTCAAACGAGGAAAAGAAAAGATAGTGGAGTGAATTGTAAAATTACGATATTTTGCACCGAGGTAAGTAAACATGTGACTTAATGTATTATTTTGATATTATTTGATATGTGTTGAGATTTATTTGAATATAAAATAAATGTTTGGCAAGATTCCAAAAATGTTGTTAAATTGGGAAAGGTGGTAAGGGGTTGCAAAACACGGTTTTTGGTTGAACACTCGGAATAGGCCGGAGCATATTGCATATAAAGGGGTTGTTGTGTGCTGATTCCCCGATTCATTGGTGGTTGCTAAGTGCTGATTCCACCGTATTTTAAATGTGAAAGGGGGTTGCTAAGTGCTGATTCCCCCAAGGGGTTGCTGTCTGCTGATTCCCCGATTCATTGGTGGTTGCTAAGTGCTGATTCCACCGTATTTTAAATGTGAAAGGGGGTTGCTAAGTGCTGATTCCCCCGAGGGGTTGCTAAATGCTAATTCCCCTATTCATTGGTGGTTGCTAAGTGCTGATTCCACCGCATCTAAAATGTGAAGGGGGTTGCTAAGTGCTGATTCCCCCAAGGGGTTGCTGTCTGCTGATTCCCCGATTCATTGGTGGTTGCTAAGTGCGGAATCCACCGATAACGGTTAACATTCAGAGTGTTAAACGAGTAAATTGGGAAGGTGAATATTCATATATGTGGTGGACAAGTTTATGGGAGGAATATTGGGTTTGATACGTAATCAACCCATGTATAAGATGGGAGGAAAATCAAAAATACAAAAAGAGACAATTTGAATGCAAAACTGTTTTGAATGGCAGCAGTTGGGCAACTATGAAAAATCACCATAAATGGTGGAAAATGAATTAGAGGTTAAATAATATATGAAATTGAAGCTGAATGAGTCTATTTTCATATGAAAGAAATAGAGCAAGCAAAAGAGTTGTATTTTTGGAGATATTTGAATTTTACTGAGACAGGGCTGGATTGATTTCGAAATCCCCTGTTCCAAATTTGTAAAATCACAAAAAATTATAAAAAAATAATTATGGCTTTAAATCTATATGCCTGGATTCCTTTTTTAGTCTATTTTTAATAGAAACAAACGAGAACATTGTTTGAAATGTTTACAGAGAGTTATGTGAATTTTTGTAAGGGGAGGTCAGGACTGTCGGACAGTGAAACATGGGAAGATTTAAAGAATAAACTGTACTAATTGGCTTGACCAAAAATTCTGAAAATTTTATGATAGAAATATATATAGGTCTAGTTTCAGGGAAAATTTACGGAATTCAGTTTGGAGCCCTGTAGCTCCGAATAAAAATAAATTAGTGGTCATGACGCAGAAAACCAGCTTGCTGGAAATTACACAAACAATGAAATTTATTTGTGAATAAATTTATACTATGGTGTAGTCATGTGAGAAATTTATTTATTTGTCATATGTTTACTTACTAAGCTATATGCTTACTCGTTTTTATTTTTCCCTTGATTATAGTGATTTCCATCAACTCGGAATTGGGACGGAGTCAGACAATCATCTACACTATCATCCACGTTTGGGTATTTTGCTACTAGTATTCCGGAAATTATGGCATGTATAGACGACTTATGTAATGGGGCGTCACCATGTAAATATATGTTATGGTTCGATTTAAAATGTAGTGTTTATTAATGGTTAAATTGTGTATGTTTATACAACTGAACTTGGTTGGAATATTGAATTGTGTTTGAAAACTTGCAGGAGGTTTAAGCAAAAATAAGCAGAAATGCTGTCGAAATTTTTTTTAAAATTTAGTAATACCTCATACTCTGTTCCAATCAAGAATGCGGGTAAGGGGTGTTACATGAACATCCTTATTACTAGCAGGGTCTGGGGAAAGAATAGGAAAAGTGATTTCACTATATCTTTTACCAGGAACAGGACCTATCACAAGAATATTTTTCTTAGTGGAGCGGTAGTTCTGAAAAGATAGATTCCCTATCTTTTCTTTCATCTCAGGTGAAATACTATCAGGCGAGGCTAACTCAAACCCCTCTGGTAAAATAAGAACAGCACTCACATTCAAGGCCCCTTTCTTACCATTAGCAAGAACTTGTTTCAGTTGCATATCATTAGGAATTCTAACAACCGCTTCAAATACAATATCAGGAAGTACCACTTGTGGAACCTCAATATCAACAAGTTTATTCACTAAATGGCAATTGGCGCATACAATACACCCAGTTGCTTCTCATGGATTTTCATACCCCTGCTGTGCTAAAGTGGGATATGCATTTGAAATGGAAGCCCCGATTATTATATAGATCATGAGCGATACAGAAATGGATCGAGTAATCTCCTCTTTTATCCAAGAAAAAGTATTTCTAGTTTGCATAGTCCAATCATTGATCCCGAAAATTTCTATAATAAAATTAGGTTAGTAATAAACTAACTTCAATTAGTAATTTTTAATCACTCACATAACTTTGTTTTTGGAAAGGAGAAAGAAAAATTATTTGCTTATTTTGAATAGATCTTATTGTTGGACAATACACATGTTAGCAAAACAAAATAGATAAATATAAATAAATAAATAAAATATAAATAGAACAATTTATAATTAAATTGTGAAATATGAAAATCAAACAAAACCGTAATAAAAATTTGAAATAAAGTTTAAATCAGAAGGAAGAATAGAGATTTTACGAAACGTTGAGGCCTGTGAAACACAATTTCCTTAAGATAGATTCGGTCACTCCTACGGTACTTGGAGAAACTTTAGTCGAATGTCTCCCAGGATACAACAACAACAATGATCAAAGTAGTAGCATCTCTACAACGATCGAACGAACGTTGCCTTTTTTTAATCACCGAAACGTTTGAAAAATACTGAAAGGAAAAATGGAGAGTTTTTAGAGTAAAAAAGTTTCAGTCTGAGAGTATGAGTGTGTGTAAATTTCTACAGAATACACAGCCTTTTATAGGCATTTAGGATGGTGGAAAATTTAGAAATAACTACACAAAATCTGCCAGAGTCAAAAATTTAATTTGATTTAAAAATTAAAATCAAATTGATTGGAATTAGATATTGTTCATACATAAGCAGATTATGTCTGCCGAACATTTTCGGTCGGGTTTGGACCTGCACCCCTGTGCGCAAGGCAAAATTACAAGCTTAGTCATTCAACTAACTTTTAAGAGGGTTAACATATATATACGCATCTCACACTTGGTATTTAACCAATGTGGGATATAAGCCTTTACTTTTCCTCAACAATATTTCCAAGTAGCTTACTTTGAGCATCAATTTCTCATTCACCACTCAACCATTTTGAGCATATGATATACCATTGTAAAGGTCTCATGGAGTAGAATATGAAACCATAAAATTATGATTCAACTCTTCACCTTAACCTATTGAGAATATGCCTCAAAGTTATCATAAAAATGCAATTTTTCTAGCACTTATTTTCTACAAGAGTTTTTACTCATCCTTCTAATTTCAAGTTTAAAATTGTACGACCTATTCTTTATTATATATCTAACAATTATAATATATATGTATTAAATAAATTCTCATGTTATTATACTAATAACCAAATGAATCATTAGTATACTATTAGAGATAAGCAAAACTCGATTCGATTCAAATAAATTGAATTTTAAAAATTGAATTTCGAGTTAATTGAATCGAGTTATTCGAACTATTCAAATCTACTCGAATAAGTAATTCAAGTTTTGAGCTCGAATTGAATTAAATTTTACAATTTCAATAACTCGAATAATTCAAATAACAAATTGTGTAAATACCCTTTTGATCCCTATCAAGTTTAAAAATGAGCAAATTGGTCCTTTAAAAAATTATAAAATTTCAAAAAATTCTAAAACATATATAAACAAAGTTAAAAATACTAAAGTATTTTTTATTTTACTTTGAAAATGTTTTCAAATATATATAGTTTCAAATTTATATGCTCTAACATGGAATTAGTTATACTTTGTAACAATATTTTAATTTGACATGTTTAATTTTTTTAATTTAACTAGAATGATTTCACCCAATTCGACTCGACTTGATTCAAAAAAAATTTAAATCGAGTTAGGATGATAAAATAGGATTCATCAACTCAATTAGCTCAAAAATTTTTCATCCGATTCGATCGAACGCTCACCCGTATGTCCTACAATATAAAGGGAATATAAATTAATGAGCTTTTATTTTTTATCATAGTTGTGGGAGTAGAAATTTTGTGTTGCCTTGCAATCTCAATAAAACCATTCTACAATTTAGAAATTAAATTTGTAGTAGAATTTAGGGGCTTATGTGAAGGTGGAAAGGTATTTAATTAAATTTAGGGTAGTTTAATCGGTTCCACAATAAATTCCAAACTAATGTGTTTGTATTAATCTCATGAGATTATGATTAAAGTAACTTAATTATATTAATAAGATTTCGACATATTTAAGCATCCACATCCTCCTTTTCTTACCTGAAAGAGCACAAATTAGATTAAGAATTAAATATTCAAATATTTTAGTAAAAGGAAAAATAAAAACAAAGGCACATTTTAAAAGTTAATCTTAAAGCGAAAAAAATTAAAAATAATAAAAATTTGTTCATATTATATAATTATCCAAAAAAAAAAATAGAAATCTATTTCTCTGATTGGTCGCATAGCGCATTGTTCGTTCTGGTTAAATGTCAAATCTGCATCAAATCACTTGACATATCCAAAAAAAGGGACCAAAAAAGATAGAGAATAAACACAGAATCTTAACTCAAAACTCAAAACTCAAACCTCAAAGACTGCTATAATAATATGTCTTCATTGGGAGATAAAATAAAGCAAGACTCAAAAAAGAGAGCTTGGTAAAGAATCCAATTCATCATCATCACCATGAGCCACTGTGTAGCTCCAAATTGTTGGAATCTAAAGCACCAATCTCAAGAACAAGTCCATTTCGTGGAAGAAGAAGATAATGAAACCAATCGATCTTCCCACATAAGCAACCCCATGTATGAACAATCCATGCATGTTCTTTTCAGTTTCTTTCTATGTTTATTGGATATAATTTTTTGTTTCCTTTTCTTCATTGGGACTGCTTTGATTTTCAACCTTTCTTTTTTTTTTCTTAACTTGAAATTAAGGTCCAACCAAGAAGTTGCAGAGCTAACATGGCAAAATGGTCAGCTAGCTTTCCATGGGTTGAATAGGCACCTTCCTACTGCTTCATCAAAGCCGACATGGGGTATTTCTGGTGACACACTAGAGTCCATAGTCCATCAAGCCACATGCCTTCACACCCAAAACCACAACTTCAGCTTACTTCAACATGACCAGAACCAGACACCGGCAGTCGTGAGCTCCATTGCTGCATCATCGGGGAGCTCTGGTCGTTTGCCAACAGCAGCGGTGGTAAAGAAACGGGCGCGGTCGAGCTCCGATGTATGCGGGGAAATTCCAAGAGGTGGTGTTGGAAAGGAATATGCTAGTGCATGCGCGAGTGCTAGTGATGCATTTTGCAAGGAGAATGATGATAGTACGATGATGACTTGGGCATCCCATCTGTCGCCTCAAACTATGAAGGCCAAAGCCGTGGATGAGGACTATGCTTATCAGGATGGATCGGTAAAACTACTTAATTTGGCAATATTACTCTGTTTCTGCTACTCATTAAAACTAGCCACAATTGTTAACGTGGCGAATCAATTTCATCTAGTTCAAATTATTATTTGTTAATAAAAAATATATAATTTTATTTAAATTGAAATAACATGTAGGAAAACCAAGATGAGGAACAGGAGACTAGAGGTGAAACAGGTCGCTCCCAGGCCACAAGACGGAGTCGAGCATCAGCTATTCATAATCTCTCTGAAAGGGTAAGGATTTCCTTTTTTTTAATGGAAATTTTACGATATGTAACAATTTAGTTAATTGTAGCAGAGACGAAGACATAGAATTAAGCAAAAGATGAATACTCTTCAGAAGCTAGTGCCAAATGCAAGTAAGGTAAGATTATCTTGCTTTTTCTTTTTCTTTTTTCTGTTCAAATTTAGTTGAAGATTTAGGTCTTAAATTTTAATTTTACATTCTATATATAGACAGATAAAGCTTCGATGCTTGATGAAGTGATTGAATACTTGAAACAACTCCAAACACAAGTCGAAATGATGAGTATGAGAAACATGGCGGCCCAGATGATGATGCAGCAGACGCGGCGGCAGCTTCAAATGTCGGCTTTAGCTCGGATGGGCGTCGTAATGGGGATCGGAATACTTGACGATAACAACTCCTTGGCTCCCAATCCTTCACCAGTCACTGCTCCCACCCGCACATTTCTTCCTCCTCCTCCTCCTCCTCCGTCCTTCGTGACGCCGCCGCCTATGATTCCAACGCGCTTCGCGGCGGCTGCTCAAGCGAATTCAGATGCTAGCTCACATGGCTCCATTCCTTCGCCTGATCCGTATTGCACTTTACTAGCTCAAGTACGTCAAATTTACATTCATGATCTTAACTTGACAAGGTTTCGATTCGGTTTTTTTTTTTTTCCTACTGTTAATGTACAGTATTCTTCCTTATTAATAACCAAATCGAAATCAAGTTAAATGGAATAGGTAAGTTATCTGATTCCAATGGAATGCTATTAAGTAAAAATTTTGAAAATTGTTCTTGTATATAATACAATTTATAAGTTTCTCCATTAATTTAAAATAAATACTTCATTTATAAGAATTAAATAAAATATAATATTTGCCAAAGACTTTTTTGTCTTTTTTAGATCATAACATTATATTCATCTCCAAATATATGTCAATAAATATCGAGGAAAATGAAGTCCAAATAATATATGTTCTTTTATGTGTTCTTGAAACTGATTTTTTGGGTGCAGTCCATGAATATGGAACTCTACAATAACAAGATGGCAGCACCGTATCGACCACAAATTAATCAAACTACACAGACATCAAGCAACCCATCGAGGTCAAACAATGTAGCAAAGGATTAAGATGAAGCCTAATGGTCCACCCAATTTGTGAGAAGCATATGTATTTATGTTACTCGAGCTTGAGGTATGAGTGTAACAATGTGTGCAATACGTGTATGTATTTTCAGACATGCCTCGCTGTTTTCTGATATGTCATAGTTGAAATGGAAGAGGTGACCTTATCACCATTGATGGATCTTACATCTTTATAGTACAGGTTAATAGATACCATAAGGATGCTGTGCTCATACCCTTCCTTTTGAGGAGATAATACATTGACACGAAACAATTACACTATTCATTAATAACATACATAAGATATTAGGAAAAAAATAGGATACAAAAAACAAGATAAAAGTAACGTGGAATCCCCTGTAAAAGGAGTCAAATAATATTTCTCTCTTTACTCAAAAAATGGACAAATTAATCTCTATACATTAGAGCAAAGAGTCAATTGGTTCTTGGTTGACAGAATAACCAGACAATGGCACTTGGCATGCCACATGTATGAGGTACAGGGACCAGCTTTTAAACGTAAAACTAGATAAAAGTTTTAATAGAATGACCAATTTACTTTTTGATCTAACGTATAAAGACTAGTTTACTCGTTTTCTAAATAAAAGAGTTAAAATGCAATTTGATTTCTAGTATAAGAACCCTTGTGATACTTTTACCTAGAAATCAGTGACATAAGATTCCGGGAAAATTTATGACACAATTAAGTAAACATGTCAAAATCAAAACTTATAAAAATATAATACTAAACATGATTACGAGATGCAAGATAATATGAATATAAATAGGAATACACACGTTACCGGATAATGTAACCCATAAATTGGGGATCATCTATTGCATGAATGCTGGAACTTGTTTTCCTGGCAATATTGTGAAATACTTGTTTTATAATTACAAACAAATTCATCATTGTATGATACATAAAATTTCCCAGAATTCTTATCAAAACAATACAATCTGGGCTCATAGATCCAGAATGCAAGCTTATGTTTCTCCGACTTTCATTTTGCTTGAAGTACCTACATTCAACATCAGTGTCCAATGCTCATGGATGTAGATATGAACCTCAAAATACCCTCCAAATACTTGGAAAAAACTGAACTTCCCCAAGCCAGACAAATTAATCATATCTGAAACTCATACCTGAGTACAATAACATAGATGCAAATTTTCATTCACTCAGAATTTAAGATAAGAGGGAGCAAAAAAGATAAAGTTTGATCAGTATCATATATTTAAATATATCATCTAAGACAAGTTTACCATTTCTACGGTATCAAACTGGATCTTAGATGTAAAGGACCAAAGACGAAAATTAAAGCAAAACATATTCTTCACAAGTTTGTTCTTCCATATCAACCTTTATATTTTACTTTGCACATTCATACCAGTATATATGTACATTATATGATAGATTACCTTCCCTAGCTCAGTTTTTGTCTTCAGATTCTGAGATGCCGGTATCGAGAGAGATGACGGTTTCGAAAGCGCTGACCAAAGCCTTCACCTTACTTGCCTTGGTCCTTGCAAACTTGCTTGCAGTCTCTTCAATGATATTGTTGTACGAAATTCCCGCAACTTTCTTCTCTTTAAGATCTCTTTGTATGAGAGAAAATTTTCTGGATTGGATTTTAGTACCATTATACTGGCCATTGGCTTCTTTTCGTCCAGAGTCATTTTTGCTAGTGCCAGCTTTACTAGTTTGGATGTAATCGATTTTCTGTTCCTCTGGCACTTTTGGCCTGAAGATAAGTTTCCTTGGAGCAGAGTCCTCACCTCTACTATTTTGATCATCAGAATTTCTGTTGTCAAGAGCTCTTCGGCAGGACTCAAGTTTTGTTGGAGCAGTGTCCTCACCTCTACTATTTCGATCATCAGAAATTCTGTTGGCAAGAGTTCTTTGGCAGGACTCAAGTGTCGTTGGAGCAGAGTCCTCACCTCTACTATTTTGATCATCAGAATTTCTGTTGTCAAGAGTTCTTTGGCAGGACTCAAGTTTCGTTGGAGCAGAGTCCTCACCTCTACTATTTTGATCATCAGAATTTCTGTTGTCAAGATTTCTTTGGCAGGACTCAAGTTTCCTTGGACTAAACTCCTCGACTTTGGCATTTTGGTTATGATCATCTATGTTGTCAACAATTAATTTTTGCCTGAACTCATGTATCCTTGAAGTAAGTTCCTCGATTCTACTGTTTTTGTTATCACCATTTTGGTTGTCAACAATTACTCTTCGCCGAAATTTCAGTCTCATTGGAGTACACTCCTTGACTTTACCGTTTTGGTTATCACCATTTTGGTTGTCAACAATTTCTCTTCGTCTGAACTTGAGTCTCTTCGGGGTAAACTCCTTGACTCTACTGTTTTGGTTATCATCATTTATGTTATTAACATATACCCTTTGCTTGAACTTGAGTCTCCTTGGAGTACAGTCCTCAACTTTGCCTTTCTGGTTATCATCGTTTCTGTTGTCAACGAGCTCGCTTTTCTTGAATGTAAGTCTCCTTGGAGTGCAATCCTCAACCGGAAGTTCGATCATCTTTCCTCTCTGGAAATTTAACTTTTTGCCAGGCAAATTCTTATTATTTGAAGTAATCATCAATGCCCTTTTAGGTCTAGCCTTGTATATCATTTTTGAGCTACTTTTTTTATTTTCTGCAACTGCTTTATCATGTTCGGTCAAGGTATCATTATGGGAAGACTTGGATGATACTGATGTTGACAAGGAAGCTAAAGATGGTTTAGTGATTGTCAATCCATTTGGAGTTGGTCTCAAGCTTTTCTTACCCAGGAATGAGGATAAAGACAAAGGCAATCCACTGGATTGGATTCCCTTCGGCTTGTATATCAACTTCTTCTTCTCATACACATGAGGTGGTTGGCCTATAGAAATTCTGTTTTGATTGTGTTTCATACTCTTGTCCTTAGACGATGAAGGTGGCCTTTTCAACACAACATTATTTTGATCAGATTCTGCAGGCTTGTTCTCGGGATTTGACTTGATCAGGTACGAAGTTGTCTCAGGATTAGCTTGCTCCGAATTAAGTTTATTAACATTCTCTTGATCCATCGAATGAGAAACTCCCTTTAGGTTCTCAGTCACTTTGGCATTCTTACCATGCAGTTTCTCATGTTTAATTTGCTTTGCATTTTCCTGCTTCTTTGGACGATAAACACCTCTCCACTTTTTTTGGGCATTCATGCTCAAATTTCTGGGATCAGATTCTTTAGGAGACAAAGAAACAGATGGTAGCACTACATTTTTCTTATCAGCAATAACAGAGGTCCTTATTCCTTTTCTTATTGTCGTGTCACCTTTATTTCTTCCGCTGGAAACACCTAACGAAGTCATCGACAAAATGTTCCCTTCCTTCCTTTCCAGGCCATCAGAATTCTGTTTGCCACTCAGACATGCCTGCTTTACAAGAGAGGATGGCTTTGATTCAGGCTTCAGCTTTGAATCTTTTACATGTGCAACTACATAGTCAGTTTTATTGAGAGATAATAACTCTTGTTCCTGTAAGACGGATTCTTTTTCGGTCCAAGATGATACTTCACTTTCAACGCAATTGGGTTTCTGGCTCTCGGAATCAGTAGAAGGCTTCACACAAACTTGTCGATTCTTCTCTCCTCTCGGTGATTTAGTTTCAGCATTTTCTTCTTCCTCTTTTGCTTCACCTTCTGCTGCCACAGCTTCAATGTTAACCGAATCTTCGTGAGAAGGATACTTGGGTTTCTGAAGCTCGGCATCATAGGAAAACTTGACACTAACTTTGGAGTTCTTTGTATCAGTTAAATCTTCTTCATCGTTTTCCAAATCGTGTCCTCCTTGTGTTTGTGCAGTCTTGACAACAAGAGGATCATCAGCTTCCTCAATTTTCGAATCCAGAGAAACCTTAACACTAATTGCTGATTTCTTCCTCCTCTCCCCGGCATTGCTTTCGGAGACCCTTTCCAGATTTCTGATTGCAGCTCGTTCTTGCGCAATCACTTTACGCAGAGGACTCCTAGGGATCTTTGACTCAGGTCCAGGAGACAAACCTGTTCCATATTTACAAAAATCATGACAAGAACCCAGTGAAGCATGGAGATACCGCGAAAGAACCGTTAATCCACCACCTGGCATGATCACCTTCCCAGTAGATTTCCTCCTTGGAGGTACATTTCTGAGCTTATCTATCCTTCGGATAGCTGGGATGTCGATTAATGCATCGGCAATTATCATGCCTTAAATATCTGCAGCAGATGAAAAAGATTTCAGGTTAAAAGCACTTGCATTGCCACATATGAAGACACGGAAACAATAGTCTCATGCAAGAGGTTTTCAACTAACAATGAGAAAGAAACTATGTTACTCAGACTCAGATAGAAGCATCTGATACAAACATATTCAATTCTTTTTAAGAAAGTTGAATGTATTTTGCTTGAAGCGCCTTTGTCCGACACTTGTGTCCTAACACACATTTAGACATGAGTTAGGGGATACAAGCCAAGAAAAAATTGAACATACTCATGTCAGATACGTACTTGTATTTGACATTAACACTCGAATCCGAGTAACAAAGATTTAAGCAATAACTACACCAACTTTTGTCCCTACTGCTAGAAAACAATTCATGGTAAGGTAAGCTTAGTCAACCAAATTATTGTTAAAAAGATCATTTTCAAAGACCAAAAAGTTATTTTCTTTTTGGCAAACATTAAAGCTTGCACATTGCAAAGAACCCAAATGAATTGAAAATATTACTGGCAATTCCTTCCAACATATTGATCAAAAATTAAACAAATTTTCTCAGCAACCAAACAAAGCATTTATGAAGGAAACAAAGAAGAACCCCAATTGTAATTGGCATATTAAAAGATTAAATTTCATAATTAGAACAGAGACAGACCATTGGCAATTGCAAATCCTAACATACCCAGAGCTCAGATTAAGAGAAAAAGAAAATGACAACTAGAGGAAAGAAAGATCAAACCTTGGTGTTATTCGCAAGTTTACAAGGATGGAAATGGGGTTTGGCAATGCAAACGTAAGCTTCCCAAAGGCCAAGGAAAAAAAAGGGAAAGATCTACGGACCATTTCTGTTGATATTCTATTTTTGACAAATAGAAACGTCTTTGCTGAAAATTGAAATCTTTTAATAATGGATTTCTTCTTTCTTTTGCAAGAATTAAATTTTCCAGGGAGAAAAAACAGGGGATCCCACCAATATCCAAAACCATGAAAAATGATGGGTTCTTCTTAGTAATTAGTAATTTTGTTTATTTTTGGCCATTCAATATTCTTTTTTTTTATTTTGATTATTATCAAGAAAATTTTGGATTAATTTAGGTATATATTTACACATATAACTAAAATATTTTATATTAAAATATATATAAATAAATTTATTTGTGGATAAATTTAGCCTTAAATATTTACATATTTTGTTAATTTGACATCTATTCTTTATTAAGTTAAATTTAAACTTCAACTTTTCGAAAAGAGTCAAATTACTTTTTTTACAGAAGTCATGGCTAAAATATTAATGTTTTTTTAATAATATTGATATGGTAGTCTACCTTGTAGCATGAAATTAGGGTTTTCTTGTCTGCCGTGTCGCACGAAATTCAAATCTAGGGCTTTGAGTTTTCTGCCGATTAAAGGTGGAAAATTACTAGAAGACAAAGGTGAGTCATGGCCAATGTAGAACTGGTAGATACGGAGCTAGCCAATCTCAATATCATAGATGAAGAGGAAGATCCCATGGTGGTTTTGGAAGAAACTAAGGCTGATGAAGAGGTATATAATCTTTGTTTGGTGGGGAGAGTTCTTACTGATTGTGTTCTGAATTTCCCATCCTTAAGAAACACTCTGGCTTAGTTATGACATCCATTGAGAGGGGTATCAATCACAGAATTGGAGAATAAAAGGATCTTATTTAGATTTTACAGTAAGATTGATTTAAAGCGAGTCCTGGATGGAATGCCATGGTTTTTTAACCGTCATCTTATTATTTTCCACAAATTAGCAGGGGGCGAAGATCCAAATTTGATTCCCCTACGGCTTACAGCTTTTTGGGTACAAGTCCACAACTTGCCAATAGGTGCAACATCTGAGGAACAACGCGCCAGCTTGGTGAATTTGTTGGCAACTTTATGGAGTATGACTCAAAGCTAGTGACAAGAGGAGGTAGTAAATTCATGAGAATCAGGGTTCTACTTGATGTTCGGATACCTCTTAAAAGGAAAAAACGAATTTGCATTGAGCATAATAAATTTATTTATGTTTTATTCTAGTATGAAAGATTGTCACTTTTTTGCTTTATTTGTGGGCGACTTGGTCATGGAGAGAGTTAGTGTGAAGTAAGACTAACTTCTGGGAATCAACAAGTGGAGTTTGGATGGGATCTATCGCTGAGAGCAACGCCAAGACAGGGAGGACAGGCCGTGAGCAAATGGCTAAGAGAGGAACCAGAAAAGGATAAATGGAATATGGAGATTGATGGGGAAAGCGGGGTAAGAAGATCCGATGAGGAGATTAAAAATAGAAACGAGCTCCGAGAAGAAGCATGTTTTTTGGGACGCTTCACACGGCAAATACGGATTATAAACACAAGGGATAGTATTAATTCGAGACATATGGAAGACAGGGAATTCGAAGAAGAGATGGAAGATTTACCAGTAGAGCTTGTGGATGGAAAAAAGAGACAGAGGATTAATTCAGAAGGGGAGGTTCTGGGCAATATTAAGAACCTAGCAGAAGGAGATGTAGAGAACATTTTATCGGCAGTTACCCCAAAGGTGGCTGACCGGGCACAATGAAAATCCTAAGTTGGAATGTTCGGGGTTTGGGGCAACCATGAACAGTTCGACATCTCAAAAACAAATTGAGACATATCAAGCCTCAGATTTTGTTTCTTATGGAAACAAAGGTCACAAGTAAACGGATGGAATCAATAAGAAGGCAATGTGGGTTTATAAATGGAATCGATGTGGTGGCAGTAGGCACGAAAGGAGGGTTATCATTAGGGTGGAAGGAGGATTGGAATGTAACTTTGAAAAGTTTCTCGAAATCCCATATTGATGTAGAAATAGAGAATGAAGATGAGATGGGGCCATGGAGACTCACAGGATTTTACGGAGAACCAGTTGAGAATGAAAGGAAAAAGTCCTGGGAACTATTAAAAATTCTAAAATGTGATAATAGTAAGCCATGGCTGACTATCGGAGATTTTAATGAAATTATTTACTCTTTTGAGAAAAAGGGGGAAGAATTCGAGAGGAAAGACAGATGGCTGCATTTAGGGAAGCACTTGAGTACTACGATCTACATGACTTGGGGTTCTTTGGACAGTAGTACACATGGGAGAGAGGTCATTTGGCTGCAAACAATATTAGGGAAGGACTGGATAGAGGCGTAGCAAATATGGAATGGTGGGATCTTTTTCCAAGATATAAGGTTAACCACTTACGACATAATTTTTCTTATCATTGTCCGGTAGAGGTAGATACACTTGGGGATGGAGGGATGCAATGGGGGTTAAAACAATGGCGTTTTCGTTTTGATGCAAATTGGATTTTGAATGATGAAATTGAGGAGCGGGTAAAACAGGAATGGAACTCCAATAGCTTAGATGTGCTTGAAAAGTTGAAAAAAGTGGGAGCGAATCTGAGTACTTGGGCGAAGAATGAGAAACGAAGGAAAGAACAAAGAATGGAAGTTTTAAATGGTAGATTATCAAATTTAGGTGCTAGCAAAATCAGTGATGCTGTATTGGAGGAAATTACAAAGATTAAGTTAGAATTGAATCTCGAAGCAGATAAAGAGGAGCTATTCTGATAACAAAGGGCAAGAGTTAACTGGTTCAGTATGGGAGACAAGAATACGGCATTTTTTCACAAGAATGCAACAAATTGCAGAAGGAAAAATAGGATTAGGGGGCTGGAAAATGAAGCTGGACAATTGATTACTGATGAGTCTGAAATCATGGCTTTGGCAACTAAGTTCTTCAAAGAACTGTTCGCATCTCAACCTGTAAACAATTGTGATAGATTGTTTGATTCTTTTTTACCATGCATCACAGATGAACATAACAGTATTTTAATGAAGGAATTTAAAGAAGAAGTGGTGAGGGCGATAAAATCCATAGCACCCCTCAAAGCATCAAGACAGGATGGATTCCCAGCAATTTTTTATCAAAAATACTGGCATATTGTTGCAAAGGAAGTTTCAAAATTTTGCTTGGATATTCTTAATGGGAGAAGAAATGTTGAAGAGATAAACAATACAAATATAGTTCTTATCCCCAAGGAGAAATCGCCAAAATCTATGAACAAGTTTCGTCCTATTAGTTTGTGCAATGTAATCTATAAAATTGTCTCAAAAGTCATTGTTTCCCGTTTTCGACAGGTACTGGATTTATGCATTGAGGATACACAAAGTGCGTTCGTACCGGGAAGGCAAATTACAGACAACATCCTCATAGCATATGAGGTATTGCATTCTTTCAAAAAAAGAAGAGGAATATCGAATAAAAGTTTCGCTTTAAAACTGGATATGAGCAAGGCATATGACAGAGTAGAGTGGAGTTTTTTAGAAAAAATGATGCGTAGTATGGGCTTTTGTGAGGATTGGATTTTACTCATTATGAAATGTATCACTAGTGTAATATACACTGTGGCGATTAATGGGAAGAATGGGGAAGAATTCAGGCCAAAACAAGGATTAAGACAAGGTGATCCATTAAGTCCATACTTATTTCTCATTTGTGCAGAAGGATTTTCAAGGCTAATTACGCTCGCAAAAAGGGAAGGGAGGCTTTTAGGAACTAAGGTGGGAAGAGGTAACGTCTCGGTATCACATCTGTTCTTTGCAGATGATAGTATACTATTTGGAGAAGCTTCAGCAGAAGGAGCAAATAGCATGAAACGGGTGATTCAAGAGTACAAAAAAGTTTCTGGGCAATTGGTCAATTTTGATAAGTCCCTTATCTTTTTCAGCGGTAATGTGGATTTGATTACACAAGGTCAAGTGGGAAGGATGTTAGGTGTCAGGATTTCTAACAATCCGGAGAAATATTTGGGGCTACCAACTATGGTGGGTCACCGGAAAAAGCATGCTTTTGTGACAATAAAAGAGAAATGTGTGAAGTTATTGGACAATTGGAAGATGAGATTTTTATCGACTAGAGGAAAGGAGGTACTTTTAAAATCTATTTTGCAAGCAATTCCGGTTTACGCAATGCAATGTTTTAAGTTACCTATTACATTTTGTCAAGATCTCGAGAATTTAATGTCCAAATTTTGGTGGCGGAATTCTAAAACAAATAAAGGGATTCACTGGTGCAAATGGAAAGATTTATGTATCCCCAAAGCGAAGGGAGGGTTAGGTTTTAAAAATTTGTCAAAGTTTAATTTGGCCCTGTTAGCAAAGCAGGGGTGGAAACTTATTATGCAACCTGATTGTTTGTTAGCACGTGTTATGAAAGCCAAGTATTATCCGAAAGGGGATTTTATGTGTGCGGGTTTAGGAGCCTACCCTTTGTTTACCTGGCGTAGCATTTTGGGAGCTCGATACCTTCTCGAAGAAGGAATGGGATGGCGAATCGGTAATGGGTATTTAGTTAACATCTGGAATGATAGATGGCTGTCGGGATGTGGAAATGGTAGAATAGAATGTCAAAATATTGATATCAGGTATACTAAAGTGTCTGATCTAATTAACAAGGAAGAGAATACCTGGAAACAAGAGATTATTCGCACACTGTTCGGAGAGGAGAAATTGCGGCACATAGTTTCAATCCCCTTGGTGAGCAGCAGGATACAAGATGTTCCAGTATGGTGTGGTGACAACACTGGGGTATACACAGCAAAGAGTGGCTACAGATGGCTTATTACAGAGGGGGGTACAAGGCTAAATAATGAAACTTCTACTACTTTCTTTACAAAGCTTTGGGAGATCAAGATCCCAAGTAAAATATGCATCCTAATATGGAGAATTGCTAATGACTATCTACCTACTTTACATAACCTAAAAGCCCGTCACTTGGTTGTCAACACTGTATACCCGGTGTGTCAAATTGAAGAGGAATCAGTGGATCACCTCTTTAGAGGTTGTTTCTTCACACAGTAGGTCTTGAGGGGTTTGGGAGTGGTAGTTACAACATGCAATAGAGAGACCAGTTGGAAGAATTGGTTAGCAAAAGAATTTGAAAATCTGAGCATTGAAGAATGTAAAATTAGAGCTATCACATATTGGGAAATTTGGTATAATCGCAACAAAATTTACCATGATGGTGTCTGAGAGTCAGTAGCAGAAGTTGTGGGGTTTATTAAGGCATACTATACAGATACACCTGTTATGAGGGAGAGATTAAAGAATTCATGGGATGGTGAAAATTTAGTTTGGGAACCTCCAGACAATGACACCATTAAAATCAATTTTAACACTTCCTTTAATCGTATAACAAATTGTGTTATCTCAGGAATCATAGCACGTAATAAAGAAGGCCTTATACTGGCAACATGTTCTTACCCATGGAAAAATATCCCAGATCCAGTGATGGCTGAGGCTAGGGCGTAACAATTACATATGCATTCAGCTATAGCTTAATTCATTCAATATATAACAAATATATATATATATATATATATACATTCGTAGTTAATTTAACATTTAAACGCTTATTGACTTACCTCAGATGTCGTCGACTGTTAATTCGGCTATTCGACCACTTTTGTCTTTCCCTGATCCAAATTCGACTCTTTAATTCTTGATCTAAATAAATTCAAATTAAACTTATTTAAATATTATTCCATCAAATTTAGCCTAAATTCACATAAATGGGAAAATTACAATTTCGCCCCTAACATTTTGCATTTTTCACAATTTAGTCCCTTTTTGCACAAAACACAAAATATTCCAAATAAATTTTACTATAGTATGGCTGAATACTCCTAATCTCATATAGGTCCTTGCATGTCATTTATTTCACATTCTAGTCCCTCAATTTAATATTTTCTTAATTTAGTCCTTAATACACATTTTTATCAAAATTACTAATTATAACATGAAAATCTAACAACATATATTTATTTTCCACCTATTAACATCATAAAACTCAAGCATTCATCAATGGCACATTTTAAAATTATCCACAATTCACAAAATTAAGACATGGGTTTTAAAGTATACGAAGTAATGATCTTAGAAACGTAAAAATTATCAAAGCCAAGCAAAATTACATACCAAATTTTTAGCTTCCAAACTACCGAATGTTTAAAACACCAAAGGTGTTCTTTGTTCTTCAATTTTCGGTAAAACAAAGCCAAATGCATGGCCACTTTCATGTTTTATTTTATTTAATACATATAAATACCTAATTTACTATTTTAACCTTTATTTATTCATTTAAAATCCACTAACATTTGTCTATAATAGTCCACTCATAATTTATTTGGTATAATATCAACATAAGGACCCCACATTAGAAAAACCATAGCAATAAAATACTTTAACAATTAACTAGCCACTTTTGCATTTTACGCGATTAAGTCATTTTATCAAATTAAACACACAAATGGTCAAATTAATTTATGAAAATTTCACACAATCAAATTCAAATATCACAGACACAGAAAATAATACTAAAATATATTTTTTTTTATTTTCAGACTCGGATTTGTGGTCCCGAAACCACTATTCCGATTAGGGTCAAAATCAGGTTGTTACAACTCTCCCCCCTTAGGGATTTTCGTACCCGAAAATCTTACCGGTGAATAGGTTTGGATAATGCTCTTTCATTGTATCTTCTGACTCCCAAGTTGATTCTTTAACTCCGTGTTTATGCCATAATACTTTGACTAACGAAATTTTCTTATTTCATAATTCTTGGATCTCACGAGCCAGAATGCTAATCGGTTCTTCTTCATATGACATATCAGAGTTAATTTCAATCTCGGTCGGACTAATCACATGCGAAGGATCGGATTTGTATCTACGAAGCATCAAAACATGGAATACATTGTGAATCTTTTCTCACTCAGATGGCAACAACAATTTATAAGCAACCGGCCCGATACGCTCTATAATCTTATACGGTCCAATGATTCTCAGACTTAATTTACCTTTGCGACCAAATCTGAGTATTTTCTTCCACGGTGAGACTTTCAAAAACACTTTATCCCCGATCTGAAATTCTATATCCTTTCTTTTCAAATTCGCATAAGATTTCTGACGGTCCGATGCTGATTTCAGACTATCCCGAATCACTTTCACTTTCTGTTCAGTCTCTTTAATCAAATCAACCCCGTGTATCTTATTTTCACTAAGCTCGGTCCAATACAATGGTGTTCAACATTTACAACCGTACAAAGCCTCGTCAGGTGCCATTTTGATACTAGATTGAAAGCTATTATTATAAGCAAATTCAATTAAAGGTAAGTATCGTTCCCACGTACCTTCAAACTCGAGAATGCAACATCTCAACATATCTTCAAGTATCTGAATGATTCGTTCAGATTGACCATCTATTTGCGGGTGAAAAGTTGTGCTAAAATGTAGTTTCGTACCTAAAGCATCTTGTAGTTTCTTCCAAAATCGCGATATGAATCTTGGGTCTCTGTCCTAAACAATAGAAATAGGTACTCCGTGCAATCTCACAATCTGAGAAATATATAATTCAGCAAGTTTATCAAGTGAATAATCAATACAAACCGGAACAAAGTGAGTCGATTTTGTCAATCTATCAACAACAACCCAAATTGCATCTTTCTTGCTCGGTGTCAAAGGTAAGCCGGATACAAAATCCATCGTAACTCTGTCCCATGTCCATTCAGGTATCATGATCAGCTGAAACAACCCAGAAGGTACCTGATGCTCAGCTTTTACTTGCTAACATATTAAACATTTCGAAACAAAGTCAGAAATGTCTCGTCTCATACCATGCCACCAATAGTGCTGTTTCAGATCGTTATACATTTTCGTGCTACCCAAATGAACAGAAAATCAACTATTATGAGCTTCATTTAAAATCATCTGAATTAGCTCTGAATTTTTCAGAACACATAATCGGTTTTTGAATCTCAAACAATCCTCAGCATCAACTAAAAACTCCGAATCAACATTTAAGTCACACTGAGCTCATTTTGCAATTAAATCTTCATCGACTTTCTGAGCTTCACAAATCTGTTGAACAAATAACGGTTTTACTTTCAACTCAGCTACTATCGCACCATCATCAGCCATAGCCATATGCGCGTTCATTGCACGCAAAGCAAACAGTGATTTTCGACTTAGGGCATCAGCAACAACATTAGCCTTTCCCGGATGATAGTCAATCACAAGCTCGTAATCTTTCAGCAATTCTAACCATCGGCACTGTCTCAAATTCAGATCTTTTTGAGTCATCAAATATTTCAGGCTTTTGTGATCGGAATAAACATGAAATTTTTCACCAAACAGATAGTGACGCCATATTTTTAACGCAAATACAATAGTGGCCAATTCCAGATCATGCGTCAAATAGTTAATTTCATGCAGCTTTAACTGTCTCGAGGCATAGGCTACAACTTTGCCTTCCTGCATCAAAACACAGCCCAAACCATTTAAAGATGCATCACTATAGATAACAAACTCTTTACCCGATTCGGGCTGAACTAAGACTGGAGCTTCGGTCAAAAGAACTTTCAACTGATCGAAACTTTTCTGGCACTTTTCTGACCACTCAAACTTAAAGTCTTTTTGTAATAACTTTGTCATCGGGGTCGAAATCATAGAGAACCCTTTCACGAACCGTCTATAATAACCAGCGAGCCCCAGAAAGCTTCGAACTTCAGAGACATTTCTCGAAGGTTTCCAACCAAGTATAGCTGAAATTTTACTCGGATCAACCCGAATACCCGATGCTGACACAACATGCCCAGAAAACTAACTTCGCGTAACCAGAACTCACATTTACTGAACTTTGCATACAACTATTTATCTCGCAAAGTTTGTAACACATGTCTCAGATGTTCGGCATGCTCGGTTTCATCACGAGAGTAGATCAAAATATCATCTATAAATACTACCACAAACCGGTCCAGCTACTGTCTAAAGATCCGATTCATCAAATCCATGAAAACAGCAGGTGTATTAGTAAGTCCGAAAGGCATAACCAAGAACTCATAATGTCCATACCTCGTTCGAAAAGCTGTCTTTGGCACATCAGAATCTTTAACTCGCAACTAATAATAACCTGATCTCAAATCTATCTTTGAAAACACTGAAGCCCCTTTTAGCTGATCGAACAAATCATCAATATGTGGCAACGGATATTTATTCTTTATAGTGACCTTATTTAGCTACCGGTAATCAATACACATTCTCATCATTCCGTCTTTCTTTTTCACAAATAGAACTGGTGCACCCCAAGGAGAGAAACTCGGTCGTGTGAAACTTTTATCAGTCAACTCTTGCAACTGTACTTTTAATTATTTTAATTCGGTCGGTGCCATACAGTACGGAGCTATCGAAATTGGAGTCGTCCCTGGTACTAACTCAATTCCAAACTCTACCTCTTAAATAGGTAGCAAACCCGGTAATTCTTCGGGAAACACATCTGAATACTCACACACTACTAGTACGGATTCAATCTTCTTTTCGGTCACTTTACTATCAATAACAAATGCAAGGTAAGCTTCACAACCTTTTCTCACATACTTCTGAGCCGACATTGGGGATATTATTGCTGGTAAACCATTCAGATCATTAGATTCAATCCGAATAATCTCATCATTCTGACACCGTAGATCAATAG
Source organism: Gossypium raimondii (assembly GCF_025698545.1). NCBI lineage: Eukaryota > Viridiplantae > Streptophyta > Magnoliopsida > Malvales > Malvaceae > Gossypium > Gossypium raimondii. Next base: position 33,268,143 of record NC_068566.1, on the reverse strand, counting down.
TTTTCCGTTTGTAATTTACTATAGCATCATGCAGAGTTAACCAATCCATACCCAGAATTATATCAAACTCGTCGAATGGCAACAACATCAAATCAGCTGGAAAACATAAATCTCAAATCATCAACGGACAATTCTTGCACACTTTGCCAACCAAAACACACCGGCCTAGGGGGTTTGATACTTTAATTTCAAACTCAGTCGACTCAACAGGTAGAGTCTTACTGAATACTAAAGTCTCACACATATAAGAATGAGTCGAACCAGGATCAATCAATGCAATAACATTAGTATTATAAAGAGTGAAAGTACCAGTAATAACATCTGGAGAAGAAGCCTCCTCTCGAGCACGGATGGCATATGCTCTGGCAGGTACACGAGCCTCAGATGGAACTATCGTATCCTTTTTCCCTCTCTAACTACCACTAACATTACCCGTATGCCTGGGTGGTCTACCTCGTACTGACACATTACTAGGTCTGGTACTCTGTACAGTATTTTGCTCGGCCACCATCGGACACTCTCGAATAAAATGATCCTTTGATCCACACTTAAAGCAAGACCAATCATGTAATCTGCAATCTCCTGGATGCCATTTACCACAATGCACTCTGATCTATTTTGTCGAACATTACACACACTAGCAACTGAAGTAGCTCGTGAACTCACAAGGGGTCGATCTCGATCATGTTTAGGAGACCCTGCAGTAGCTTTGGATCGGCTATGATCCTCTTTGAATTTCCTTGAGGTCGACTGGAATGATTTACTAAATGATCTTTTACGGGAATCTCGAGCTTCATAGTCAACTTTTCTCTTCTCTTTCCCGAGCTCCTCGGCTTTACAAGCTCGTTCAACAAGTACTACGAACTCTTTTATCTCAAGTATGCCAACTAACAGTTTAATATCTTCATTCAGCCCATCTTCAAATCTTTTACACATAATAGCTTCAGTCGAAACGCACTCTCGAGCATATCTACTGAGTCTCACAAATTTCCGCTCATATTCTGTCACTATCATCCGACCCTGTTTCAATTCAAGAAATTCCTTACGTTTCTGATCCATGAATCTCTGACTGATGTATTTCTTACGGAACTCAGTCTGAAAGAATTCCCAGGTCATTCGTTCTTTTGGAACCACCGATACTAGTATTCCACCAGTGATATGCAGTGTCCCGCAGCAAAGATATGACACATTTCAAGCACTCATCAGGGGTGCAAGATAACTCATCAAACACTCGATTAGTATTATCGAGCCAAAATTTAGCTCGCTCAGCATCATCATCATCAGTGGCTCTGAACTCTTTGGCCCCGTGTTTCTGAATTTTATCAACAGGAGGCTTAAGTAATCTCATCGGATCACTCATTTGAGGTATAACAGGAACCGAAGATGGATTAATCTAGGGTGGAGGTTGTTGTGCAGCCGGATTAGTCCGAATATATTGAGTAAACCAGTCGTTCATCATTTGGTAGAAGGCTTGTTTAGCCTCTCCCTCCTGGTTACTCGCGATCGGTCTAGAATCTACCGGCTCTGTCCCTTGTACGGGAGCAGGCGTTATACTCTCAACATCATCAGATACGGCTCAGTCGGGATCTATTACTATACAAAAACACATTTTTAGATGTCAGAAGTCATCACAGTATCTCAGTATAAAATATGGCATGTTTAGCTAAACTCATACACGCTACGTTAGTCCTAGAATCGACTAAACCGTAGCTCTGATACTAATAAAATTGTAACACCCCTAACCCGTGTCCGTCGCTGGATCTAGGGTTATTAGGTATTACCGGACATAACATAACTCATTAAATAAAAAAATTTAATTAAATTTATGTATCATAACTGAACACATATTAAAACCAAACAAATAAATTTATTCTATTTATTATCTAAAATTCTTAGCAGAATTATTCCTTAACATAGTAAGACTTTTTATTTATATTTAAATCTTTGTGCACATAATATGCCATAACCAAAATATTATAATTCTAACATAATGAGCACATGATTAAATTTAATATTACATACAACTTCTATACACACATGTACAATTACTCATAAATATTAACCTCAAATGGACCTATGCATATACCATCATAACATAGCCAATTGATTTTCATATATAAGTCATATCTATCAGTTCCAACTTATATATAATCAACTTAACCTCATTTAATACTTTCACATTTAGCATGTGATTTATTTTATAATTTAGTCAAATATCTCTATATCACATATTATATCCTAAACCCAAATGATTAAGTCAAACATACAATTTACTTAATCATCTCAATCCAATATCCGAAACAATAAATCAAAATATAACCTTTTAAATATCATACCATGCACAAAATAATATGAACATATACTACATCTTAGTCCATAAAAGCTAATGCATTAATAAAATTTCAAAACAAAAGAGATAAGCCATTTTCGCATGGCTAATAATCTCATCTATATACATTGATTCCAAATCAACATTTCAAGTATGCTATACATGCCATAAGATCGGATTCAAACTTAACAAAATACCAAACGGCGAGTCGATAGTGTGATAGACTATGCTGACGATCCCTGAGCTCGTAACGCGTCTCCAAAATCTATAAAACATAAAAATAAATTGAACACACCCAAAATAAGCGATTAAAGCTTAGTAAGTCATAAGCAAAAATTTACAGATATATTTATATCGATACTTATTTAATCATTAAGTTAAATAAACAAATCATATGACCAAATATACATAAATATTTAGCAAAATCAAATATTCAATAAATCATTATGCTGAAATATGGATATACTCAAATATATAACTCATACTTTATATTACATTTGAAACTATTAACAATTTAATACAATCAACTTACCTTATCACTAATTAAACAAATGGTTAATACATACCTGAATCATTTAACTCTCTTAGCACATTTATTTTCTTTTACCATTTCTCACGTAAAACTTGTTAAACATAGAGCCTTATATAAAACACCGGCATAAAGCCTGCTAGGCACAAAGCCCGTTACATTTCACCGGCACAGAGCCTGCTAGGCATAGAGCCTGATACATTTCACCGGCACAGAGCCTGCTAGGCATAGAGCCTGATACATTTCACCGGCACAGAGCCTGCTAGGCATAAAGCCCAAACTTACAAAATTATTCTTCACCTAATTCACATCTAAAGTAAATCGTTCTCGGAATATAAACAATTCACTATATTACATTCGGCCATAGCTTATGTAACTTCAAATAATTTATTTCAATGCATAACAAATATATATATATATATATATATGCATTCGGCCATAGTTTAATTCATTTCTCTGCATAACAATTACATATACATTCAGCTATAGATTAATTCATTTCAATGTATAATAAATATATATATACATTCGCCATAACCTATGTAATTTCAAATAATTTATTTCAATGCATAACAAATATATATATATGCATTCGCCATAGTTTAATTCATTTCTCTGCATAACAATTACATATACATTCAGCTATAGATTAATTCATTTCAATGTATAACAAATATATATATACATTCGCCATAACCTATGTAATTTCAAATAATTTATTTCAATGCATAACAAATATATATACATTCGCCATAGCTTAATTCATTTCTCTGCATAACAATTACATATACATTCACTATAGATTAATTCATTTCAATATATAACAAATATATATATATATATATATATATATATATATATATATATATATATATATTCGTAGTTAATTTAACATTTAAACGCTTATTGACTTACCTCAGATGTCGTCGACTATTAATTCGGCTATTCGACCACTTTTGTCTTTCCCCGATCCAAATTCGACTTCTTTAATTCTTGATTTAAATAAATTCAAATTAAACTTATTTAAACATTATTCCATCAAATTTAGCCTAAATTCACATAAATGGGAAAATTATAATTTTGCCCCTAACATTTTACATTTTCATAATTTAGTCCTTTTGCACAAAACACAAAATATTCCAAAAATTTTACTATAGTATGGCGAATACTCCTAATCTCATATAGGTCCTTGCATGTCATTTATTTCACATTGTAGTCCCTCAATTTCATATTTTCTTAATTTAGTCCTTAATACACATTTTATCAAAATTACTAATTATAACATGAAAATCTAACAACATATATTTATTTTCCACCTATTAACATCATAAAACTCAAGCATTCATCAATGGTACATTTTAAAATTATCCACAATTCACAAAATTAAGACATGAGTTTTAAAGTATACGAAGCAATGATCTCAGAAACGTAAAAATTATCAAAGTCAAGCAAAATTACATACCAAATTTTTAGCTTCCAAACTGCCGAATGTTTAAAACACCAAAGGTGTTCTTTGTTCTTCAATTTTCGGCAAAACAAAGCCAAATGCATGGCCACTTTCATGTTTTATTTTATTTAATACATATAAATACCTAATTTACTATTTTAACCTTTATTTATTCATTTAAAATCCACTAACATTTGTCTATAATAGTCCACTCATAATTTATTTGGTATAATATCAACATAAGGACCCCACATTAGAAAAACCATAGCAATAAAATACTTTAACAATTAACTAGCCACTTTTGCATTTTACGCGATTAAGTCATTTTATCAAATTAAACACACAAATGGTCAAATTAATTTATGAAAATTTCACACAATCAAATTCAAATATCACAGACACAAAAAATAATACTAAAATATATTTTTTTATTTTCAGACTCGGATTTGTGATCCCGAAACCATTATTCCGATTAGGGTCAAAATCGGGCTGTTACAGGTATAGTCTTGGAAGAAAAGAGGTCTTTTGCATGGCTGATACAGAGGTTTTATCTTTAGTTACAGTAGAAGAAGGAAGAAGAAAGGTTACTTAAGTTTTTTTCTTTTCATTTTATTTTTGGCGTTTCAGGTTTCTTAGGCACAACTTTATTTCCAGTTTTGCTTTTTCAAGGCACCGTTTCGGTGGCCTGTCTCTTTATTTATTTCATTTTACTGCTTTTAAGACCGTAACTGTCATCATTTCTTCTCCTATTTAATTAAATTATCAGCTAATTTCAAAAAAAATACTGATATGGTAAGTCACGTGTACTTTATACTGACATGATATTATTTGTCGTATACGTCACATCAACAAATAATTTTAAATTTTAAAAAATACATATTAAAAATAAAATAATTCAAAAAAGTATAAAATAAACTCATAAAATTCAAAAAGAGATTAGCATAAAGTACATGTGAGTTGTCATGCAGGCTACTTTGTTTAAAAATTTTAATGCTTCATTCAGTGTTTTCGTTGAGAAAAAACAATTCGACTCTCTTAAACTAGCTTTTATTTGATGAATTGTTTTGATATAATAAATAAAAATGTTTTTGAATAAAGTTTATTTTGAAACAAAGAAATTATAATATTTAAAGCATAAAATCATTTCAAGACTTCTAAACATCTTAGAAAATGTTTTGAACACTTAGAAAAAATTTTGACAAAGTTCAAAAACGGTTTAAACTCTTTTAACTAAATTGAAGCATTTTTAAATAAATTGAAAAACTACTTCCTACAAAAAGTAACGATTTCTTTTTTGCATTCTGACTCGATGATTTTTCAAACAATTACAAAAAGTATCGATACCATTTCAAAAAGTATCGATACCTTTTACCAGGTATTGATAAATCATCTTTGGTATTGTTGTAAACTAACTTTAACAGACACCAAATCAGGCATTAAATACTAATAGTATCAATACTCGTAAAAAAAAGTATTAATACATTTTTGTTGCAGGTGAATTTAATGATTTGGTATTTTCATCCCAACGGCTCTATTCAATTCATCAACAACCACAATGGTTGGAAATCAATTAGAGGATATAAATACTAGCTTCACTGGCAAAGCCAAAGGGGGCAGGCAGGTAAGGGACCTGGCCCCCTTTAAAATAGAAAATTTTCTATTTAGGCCCTTTATAAGTTATAAAATTTTAAATTAGTAATAGTAAAATTGCACTTTGGCCCCCAAAAATAATAAAAATTTGATTTAATCCTTTAAAAATTGTAAATATAAAGAGTATTAAAATGATGAAATTGCATTTTTACTATTGTAAAAATATACAATTTAATTTCGGCCCTTCCCAAAAAAAATTTTGGCTTCACCACTGCAGCTTCTAAAGGTCCTAGAACAACAAGTGAGATTACAATTGATCAAGTGCTTCAAGATATCAAAAATCCATTACTAATCACTTTGTGCTTAATTTATTTATCTTATTCTTGTAAACACTTGTGAGCATTTATTGTATTTTCTATAAGCTCAACTGTTTTCCTTGTATTTGTGATTTATTGGCAAACACCCTAATCTTGTGAGGATTATTTTTTTGTTTGCTTCTTTGTTATTTTATTTGAGAAAATTTGTGTCTTAAGGTTTAGGGTAGAAACCGTAAGTGATAGCAAGATAAATTTGTGTTTTCAATGTATTTATTTTTAGCTAATTATCGAATAAGATGCTACTAAACTTGAGTTTTTCTTATCAAGAATGAAGTTGGTGTGTTGAAATTAAAATTCATACCAAAAAAGGGTTAAATTGGAACAAAAAGCAAAGAAGAGGGTTAGTTTGAAAGATTAAAGACTTAAAGTTGGTTGGATAAAGATCGAAGGGCTGAAGATTAAAAAAAGTGGCTGGATAAAGATCAAATTATTTTTTATATTGTTAAATTTATGTAATTAGTTTAAATTTAATCTTTAGTTTAATTTTGATCTATCTAGTGATAATATTTAGAAAAAAAATCTAGTTAAGTTTTAACATTAAAAATATATATAAATATCTGGTGGATATAACCACTAGGCGATGAAAAAAAAAGTTCCTTCCTTTCTTTTCAATTTCTAGGTCAGTAGCAATTGGCATTTTCCATTTTTTTCCCAATTTCAATAATTTGGTTAATTTTTCTTCTAAGTCCTTTTCCCTTTCCACTTTTCACAATTCCCATTAAAAGTCACTTTCATACTCCATCTAGTATGATTTATTTTATGATTAACTAAGTTCCTTTTAGCCTTAGTCGATTATCGCTCTAACAAAGTAATCGTGAGATATGAACCCACACTAATACTTTACAATTCGGTATTTGTTATCTCTCCGGTATATAGGATAGTACAAATTCGTCCCTTAAAGTTGATTCAATTTCAATTCAAAAAGCGTCCGTTGGGTTGGAATCATTTGGTGTACAGTTGGGAAGTTGAGTTGACTGTGCTGTATTCAAAATCTCGCTAACAAATTGGCATGTTCAAGTGGGAAAAGCTAGTTCTGTCAAGGGCGATAGTAATCGAATTTAAACGACCTACACGGTTGAGGCCGTTAATTAGAGTTGGGCTCTTCAAATTGCAAGGCTTTCGAAGCCTTAAATTACGGGCACATGTCACGTGGTTAGAAATTCGACAATGGTCGATTTGCAGGTCGTACCAGAATCGACTACAAAAGGAAAAGCTGGTGTTTTGAGGTGTCCTCGATCGTTATAACCAACTTATAGGTTGGAAGGAAAAACCTTCTTTCAAGGAGCAGTTCAAGTTTGGGGTGTATCAAGGCTAAGGCTAAGGCTAAGCTTTAAAATGTTTTATTTACCCATTTATTTTATTTGCTTAAAATTTATTTTTACAATTTCAAATCTGTTTTCATTTTATTACAGTACATATTTATATGATTACTCTTTAAAGTAAAGAGCTAAGGATATTTTAATAATTTCACAACTGAATCGGAGTTGAGTTGACTCGTGGACCAATTCAATTAGCTGTTATATATATTATTTAAGTTCTTGATTAAGTTGGTGTCACGAGTCGATGAGCACCAACTTGGTTAGGAAAATATCATTTCATATTTAAAATAAGTTATATTATTTGAGGGTATTTGTCTTTTTCTAATTTTTTTCTATACATTTTAATTTTATTATACATACTTTAATACCTCCATCAATTGTATATCTACACTATTATTTTAAGCCCCTGATTGATTTTGTGCCACGAGTCAACCGAGCACCAACTCAGTTAAAGAAATTACGAAAATATCTTTCGTAGTTAAAATAGTTTTATATTATTTGAAGGTAAAATCTTAAATTTACCACTCAACCAAAGTTTTATTTTAATTTTTTATACATTGATATTTTAATATGTATATTTTATTACCTCCATGATAATATTATGTTAAATAATTGTATTCATTTAATATTCTAAACATGGGATTTTTATATGTATACACGTGTGATTGAGTTTCTAATATATATTATTGTAATTTAAAATTAGGAAAAGAGAGTAAAAATTAGAATTCGTACTTATGTTAACTTATAAAGATAGCAAATGAGATTTTTCATAAAAGAAATTACTTGGGATTAAACACGAGACTGAAATTTCAAATAAACAGAATTAAGAATGATAGATAACTAATATAAATATTATATTATAAAACAGGTTACATGCTTAAGAATTGTTGATGTACACATTTTATTTAATTATTACAAAGCATTATATTATACTCTAAATAATTAAGTAAAAAGTTATGCTTAATGTTCAATTTCGCCTTTGAATTATACTCTAAGCAGCGCCATGTGGATAGTCAATACCAATCAACATACAATCAATAGTGGGTCAATGTTTTTATTTTAAATAAACCTAAATGTCACATAACACATTTTGATTGATGCCAATGTGGGACAAAAAAGAATTTAGATATTAAAGTGGAAAAATAGGCATAACTATTTTATTTGGGGTAACTATAATGATAACTGAGAATCAAAATATTATCAACCTTTGAATCAAAATGAATATTTTTAAATCATAATTTTATCACTTATCCTATCGCATTAAAATAAAAACGCCTAACTTTCCATTTTTTTCTTTTCTTTTTATTGTTTAAATAAGAATATAAAAGAAATTGCTGAATTATAATTTCTAGTTTTCTTCTTGATTTTTTTCATTTAAAATCAAGATTTTGGATAAAATGAAACCTATGATTATCCTCAAAATTAATTTAGATTATCGATTTTTATTTAATCGGCGGTTCGGTTTGATTAAATAAATTATTTAAAATAAAAATTTTTCAGCTCAACCTTTTCTTCATACCCACGTATTAGTCAATTTTCGATCTAATCAATCCAACCGACAAATCTTGAAATTTAGCACAAAAATTTAAAAGAAAAAAATAACTATTTGAACAAAAATAAAAGAAAATTAAGAATAAAACAGTCATATAAATGCTTCTTCTTCTTTTTCAAATCTATATTCTATTTGAATTTATCTTTGTTCTAATAAACAATAAAAAGAAAATAAATTATTTGTTAGATGTTTCAGGATTTTAGTTTCTTTACTTTTCGAGTTTAAAAATATAGGTTTATTTGTTAACATCATTAAAATCTTTTATTAAATTTATTGTTGTAACATTTTGAAATTAAAAAAAAACTCACTCGGTATCTATGTAAGAAAATGACATTGTAATGAATCCGAGTTTAATAGAAAATTTTAATAGTGTTAACAATTCTTAAAATTCTCATCAACATTTTAATCGAATAAAATATTTAGACTAACTAATGATATTATAAGAGTTAAGATATTAAATTATTTCAAAATTGAAGTATAGAGATTAAATCTCAAATTTAAGTAAAATATTGAGATCAAAATTGAAACTTAATCATCATATTATCATGACAAAAAAAAAAAAGACAAATGTCCTTAGCCTTAGGACCTTCCTTCTATATATGGTAGTATAGATAATTAAAAATACCTTGTGTTTGAATAAGGAACTAAGACAATTTAATTTAATGCTAATTTAAAAGGTAAAGGATAATGCAAGAAAAAATTATATTTCGTACAATAATAAAATAAATACATTTTATTTAACCCTTTCTCTTTTTTATTATACATCATTTTGTATTTTATGTTATTATCAAGATAGTCAGTATAGTATCAATGGGAGTATCGTTTTTATATTAGTACTGGTGTCATGAGTCACGGATCAAAACTCGTGACGAATACGTAAAGAACATCTCATGAAGGTCAATTGATAAAATAGAACTCATTTGATTCACTTAAATTGTCCAATTCGTAAAATATGTGAAAAAACTCATACCTGCTTAAAGTTTTGACGGCCCAAAAGGATAGTAATGATTCTAATCTGTATTTCGAAGTTTACATATTTAAGAATGTTGTCGGTAGTTGTCATGTCTTTTCGATGAATGTTTATTTATACAATTATTGATGTTGCTAGTAATTTTCATGTTCCTTCAACAATATTTCGTGTTTCACAAGGAAAGAAAATTATGTTGCAATCTTTGACTTTTCATCGAAAATGTCAATAAAAAACTTCTCGGATTGAATAACCTTATCATTTGAGGATTTAGAAGCCTCCATGGCCAACAACAAAAATAGTGGAAAATGAATTGCCTAAATAAACTGGCGAGTCCATTAAATAATATATATATATATATATAGTTTGGATATTTTGTAATTCTATAAAAGTAAAATTTAATAAGATTAGACCATGCATGATTACAAGCAGTTATGTAATATTCGACCAATCAAACGTACTTTAATGGTTCTCTTAGGCATGAACATAGCAGTTGTTGGTGGACTGCTTCGAGACAGTAATTATTTAATTAAATACCAGATCGAACAGACCCCATGTTTTCAATTCAATCTGACCGTACACAATTAAGAGGAAATTTCAAATCTAGAAGCCTAAATAGACATATATTTGCTATATTGTTGATTTTCAAATGGAGTTTTAGAACAAACTCTTAGGTTCAAAAAGAGCATACATATATATATAATATTCACAACCATCACTCACCAGACAGTACCAAAAGCCATTGAAAGTTCAAAATGGACATCTATTCTCCTATATAATGTAATTGGTATGCCATATTTTAGTTGAGCATGTACATGATAATCATATGATTCAATGTTGGCTAATCCATGAAACTTACCTTTCTATACTTGGCCTAATATAAGCCGAGGATTACTTGACGGACATCTTGGCCCCCTCGGTCGTCTTGTTATCTTCCCCCAGTCTATTAGTCTTCTTGGCTGGATTCCCACTTCACTGTTACCAGACTGCAGCATTGTGTTTGTCATGCTCTCCGTAACACTGGCAGCACGGGCATTAGTCCTTCGCCTCCCTTTTGTGTATCCATTTCTACCTGCAATTCTTGAAGAACTGCTTTCCCAGTGTGTACCTGTGGCTTCCATTAGCCCTCCTATTATCTGAAGATCCTCAGTGACCTCGTACCTTGAAAGAGAAGCAAGGCTTGGAAGAATTTCACTTTGAAAGTCCTTCCTCTGCCTTCCCCTCCTTGTCCGGCCCCTCTTTGGTTGGTTTTTCAAAAACATTACACTTGGTTCTTCCTCTTTTCCGCCATTGCTTTTACACCAAGACTCTTCTACCTTTATCTCTGCTAGGTTCAGTGTCATGGCCTCGAAGTAATCGATTCCATCAGAAAGATACTGCTCATTATCATCATTATCCTTGACACCTATGCTAATTCCAAATTCACTTCCCGGATCATCCACTACAGAAGAAGCAACCCTTGCAAACCAATAGAGGGAATTAGAAACTTTAAAAGGTTCAAAGCTGGTCCTTTCTAAACAAGTCCGGATCTTGGATGATGAAATGGAAACTATAGCCTCCACTGCATTCCTAACTAGTGCCTCTTGCAGATCCCCATCATCTTGCCCAGAAGATGGCACAGGTGTCTCGAGCTGGTTTTCATTGGATTCCCCTCTAGGTGGCGAACACTCCTTGTTTTCCGGACTTGCAGGTGGCTCCAAATCTATTTCTATTGAACTTGAAGGCGCTAGCTGAGATTCATTCATAGATAAGCAAGAATTCAGGTCAATTCCTCCATGAACTGAACACTTCTCACAAGGGTCACTTTCTGCAACCGACTCAGTTTTATCCAGTAATTTTTCCTTGCCGGGCACATGATGAAATTCCAAGTTTATATCCGGAATCCTATCTTTTTCTTTGTCTTTGATGTCTTCTATTGCAAAAGAATCAGAACAGTTTCGGGATGGGGAGGCATGAGATGAGCACTGGCCATTGGCAGTAGGAGGCTTGTTATGCATGTAAAATCCAAACATCTTCTTAAAATCCAGGGAGTTGCCAGCCTGCACCTCCTCAGAACCAGAACCAAGGACACTCGGGGAATTGGCTTGTTCAAGGGTAGATTCCAGTGGGATCAAGAAATCTCTCCTTTCACCAGAGTTTCTATCATGTACCAGAGTTTCAGCAATCCGCGCAGAGCAAACAGTGGAACTTTGAAACATATTTTGACCATGTATACAAGAGCCATCTTGTGAACCAGCCACGTAGGTGGAGAAACTAGGTGAGACAATATTGAGATCCAAACTCTTTACAGACCTCATATACTTGGAACTCTTGGCATATTTCACTGGACTATTCTCAAATGCAAAGTCATCGTTATTATTGCCTTCCAGTGAATGAGAACTTGCAGATAGTGGCTGACCCTCCAGCTGGGAATCATTTAGCCAGCTGGCCCGCGGGAAAGTAGCACTACACGACTGTCTGCTTGATACTAAATTTTTGTCAAGACAATGCTCATTTTTGGGGAGACTAGGGCTTAAGGTTAATGATTTGGAACTTTTCCCCTTAAAACACGGAAGTGCTTGAACTGCTATAGGGCAGTGCTTGAAGGCACGTCTCCAAGATGAAACAGATGATGACTCAGAGATCACCGGTTCAGCCAAAGGCACAACTTGATATGAGCTACGCATGTCTGAAATAGCATCTGGTTTAGAGTTACTAGCAGAGATATCTCTTGCAACATGCTGTAAATTTTCATTGCATAGCTTTCCATTGGTCTCATCCAAACCATGGTATATCACAGGATCTGCTTGCACATTGTTAACGTGCTCAGTTGATGATTTGTCAGTACAAAGATCCCGAGGGAATGAATTCAAATGATTTCTTCCATGCCCTATAAAATAAGTTACCAATCATAAAGAATCAGCAGAAGCAGTAATAATAAATTTTATGAAGTGAACGATTTGACTGATGACAAATGAACTAGCTACAGTGCCAAAGGAATAAATTTTAAGAAAAAAAGAAAAAAAAACACTGATATATATATATAATATACCTTCCTTACCAGCCTTATCATTAGAAGGTTCATGTTCTCTTTGCATTTTGTGTTCCAGGTGCAAAATTTCCCAGTGTGCTTCTGGATCCCCCATCATCTGGCTATTTGGACTTGCTTCTTTGGACATGCCATGAAAGTTGGAATTTGATTTACCAGAGGGATCCTGTAATGAAGGTTCCTTGTGACCAATAATAGGATCCTTAAAGCCACTGGATTCAGGAATTATATCTTCCTCAAGTTCGACAGGTATATTTAAATCAGCCAGAATTTTTTTCTTTGAAGAAATGTAACCAGGAATAAAATTGCCTCCGGGGAAAACATAGTTGCAATCACTGCCCCTAATAGATTGTTCTTCATCTCCCCTATCTCTAACTTCGGGAATTTTCTTTAGAGCATTATCAAGCATATCAGGCACCGGTTTCACTTCTGAAAATCCCTCTTCTTCACTATCAAAGTACTCGTCAGCTGGCAATTCAAGATCCAAGACCTTTTTACCAAACATTTTGCAGTTGGACTCCATGAACTCAGAGGCCTTTGAAGAGCTTCCAATACGAGTAGCCTTAACACCCGTGTCCCCTGAATTTCCATCATAAGAATGTAAAGGTAAAATGCTACCCTTAGTTTCCGAAATAGGGGGCTGACAATGGACAATGTTAATAGAGGTGGGAGAGTGATGTGGTATTTGCACACAATTAGGCGACTTTGGACATAAAACATTATTTGCTTGTAAGCTGTCCAGACTGCAATGATGTTTATACAAGTCGCTCTTCTTCATTTCTTCCACCAATTCCTTCTGTCTCCTGTAAAGCCGATGGAGTTCGCGGATCTAAAATAAAACACAATATAGATTCATTAATTGCATGATAGTAATATGTTTGTCAATGATATCAAATTCAGTTGAACCAAAAATCCTGGATTTGAGGGATGACAAGTGGCGTACGAATATATTTGGATCCCTTTATGGTTGCGGATTAAGGATCACTACAATGATTCTTATACTTATCAATCAGAGAGACATTTTCAAAAAGTTTAAATAAACACAACGCTCAGACATACATCTCTCGCAAACAACCTAAGAGACGAAAGTAATAGTCTCCAGAATTTAGACTAAGATACTAAATTATGTCCATGCAAAAATACATAGCAGAAAGAGCCTCTCGATGAATGGGCCCTTCATCCCCAAATTATCTCTTTATGCCTTGCATGATAAGCTGGAGCTATCATTCACTTAATTAGCCCATAGCATCATAAATCTTCAAATCCCGGACCCTACTAACAAAGATTTTCACATAACATTTTTCTCATTCCAGTTTGACACTTTATCTTCTATCCCCTTTTACATGAAAAATGATCCGTCTAAAAATAAAGAATTCTTCATAGGTATTCTAAAGTACAACTTATTACCAATATCGAATGCAGTAACCAAAGTTGTTGCTTATGAGACAGAGCTAAGCATTTAAGCACATAGAACAGGATTTTACTCCCGTTGTACATTAGAAAACCAGGTCACAAGAAGTAAGAAGTTCATCATGAGAGAAATACCTGATCCTTAAATTCTGCCTCATGCTTGAGCATTGTCTGCTTCAATAAAACTTTGTTGTAAAACATATTCGAACCGGAAGATGGTGGCAAAGTACCATTATAGTATGGTCTATTCCTTAAGATTCTATCGACATCATTATCTGTGGGCCATATGTTGCCATTAGCATCCAAATTGAGGTCCCAAGCAGTATAACACCCTGGGAAGTGACTTTTATGCTGCATGTCTGCTTGCATTCCTAGCATTGCCATAAAAGACAGACACGGAGCACGATTTTCAATTGCTATTACAATATATTTAAACCAAGCAGTTCCTGAATCATGACAAAAGCAACCTGCATAAAGAAAAAATTGTTTAAAATACACATTAAAAACCGACTATCTTTTATTCATCTGTCTCTCCCTTTGACAAGAAATACATCAACTACAAGAGCTTCATAAAGTATTCAATATATGTTAGCTGATATTAATAAACAAATCATTGTCCACATTCCTCCATGGTGCCTCGGATAATGTTTGTGTTCTGTTAAAACATTTCACAATGGAAGGCCATAAGAAGACCTTAGTATAACCTCTGTGTCTCCTCTAATTCGGCCACCTTTTAAAGACATATGTAATCAGACATTACTTGAAAAACAAACTGCAACACAATATAATTCAAAAGACAATCAAAGGGAATGTACGAGAGACCCAGATTCAAGTTTTTGAAATGCCAAACATTACATTCATTAATATACAATGCCTCAACAATATAAGAATACTATCAACAATGGCAGTGCAAAACGCATTAAAAAGTAATAACCAAAGAAAACTCAGAACACAAATGAAACCAAATGTATTAAAGTAAGTTCCAACTTCAAGCCTCACCACCCATTAGAAGAACATTAGCTATACACTAGAACTTACAATTACATGTGAACTACCTGGATTGCAGACATGTTGCCTTGTCAGATAAGGGTAATTATTCAAGATGGGTATGCATAATTTTTTTTAAGTTCATATATTTGGAGGATCATTCCTCATTTGTATGTCCGAATATGTCTTGGACACAAACACTTTAGGGAAAATGAAGAAACCGAGTAACATCATGAACTAACGAACACCCCCATATGTTGATAGGCAATGTGCCTTCAAATTAAGGCAGTTTTTTCAGGTCTTCCAAGCAAATTTAGGAGCATAAAAGAAAAAAAAATATTGAAACAAACAAGATCTACAAATATATCCATATATACGCGCGCGCGTGTGTGTGTGCGCTCCTCTAAGCTTTATACAATAGAACATCCAGCAGGCAGCAACATTGCAATTTAATTTGTATTATATATCAAAGCCATTATTCTACTATTCTGCTAATTAACTGTTGATAAGAACACAAAAAGTTTACAATCTTCCTAAAGCACTAAAACACCATCTAATACTACAAGAAACTAAGAATAAGTATATATATATATATATATAAATGTATATGCATCTATATCTATACATATGAGTTAAACAAATATCAGGTTTCATATGAATAATTATATTAAGCTTTAACTAAGTCATAAACTAGTAAAGAAAATGTTAATGATTATTGATCAATAAAAATATGGAACAAAAGGAGATAAATTGATATTTATTGAAGTTCTGCCACATATCAATAAAACCACAAAAAAATCAACTTAAAAAAAAAACATGGTAGCATTAGATACCCTTCAATCCATTAATAGAACAATTCAAGAGAAAGTAAAAGAAAGAAAAACTATGAAATCTGAAGGAAATTTTATTAAACATCAACCAAAATGCCAAAAACAACAACATTATGCTTATAATCCATATCTTCCACATTTATAAATACCCAATCGAAATAATAAAATTTAAATCCTAAAAGGAAAAAACAAAATTAAATTAAAAACCCATTTGGATATATCTTCAGTGTCTAAGCATTAAAAGACTATCCAAATATAAGCAGCTAAAATTTATTGAAGAACTCCACAAAAGTAGAAAGAAGAAGAAGAAGAAAGGAACCCAGTAAAGGCATTAAAAGAGTGGTCTTTTTAATCATACCTTAAAAATAAAGATAAAAACAACTTTTTCTGAGCTCATTGACTTAGTTTTTTTCTGCAAAGTAGGAGGAAAACTATGTATGGGTATCCCTTGTAAAAGGCTTCGGAAATGGATCAGAAACAGAAAGGAGGAGAAAAAATGAAGTGTGGGTATTTCTGATACTCCATGAAAAAAGTAGATAAAAAATGGGGGGGGTTTGGATCTGCTGGCTGCATTTTTTCTAGGAAGATTTTGAAAGAGAAGAAATATTAAAAGAAGGCAGAAAGAAAGAAATGAAAATCAAAAAGAAAATTACATGAGAAAACATGAGAGAAAAAGAATATTTATATAGACATACATACATTTCCCTTTTTCTCTCTCTTCAGGTTTTTGGATTTTTTCTTTCTTTCTTTTTTTAAGTTCCAGAAAATGTTGGCATGGTTTTATTTTTACTTTTTTTAGGTCAAATTTGCAATTAGTCACTTTAGTACCCACATATTGTAGATTTAATCCTTGATTTGGTAGTTTTAATCTTTTACTTTTTCAATTCTAAATTTTAATTTTATTCGAGCCGTAACAGTTACATTTGTATATGTGTAATGATATATCGGGTTTTTTTTATTTCCACGTAACATTCACATAAAATCTGACATTTTAGGTAATGAATTTATTAATAACCGTTTAATTCAGAATTAAAATTTTGAAATTAAAAAATATAGAAATTGAAGGGTAGGGACTAAAATATATAACTTAGAGATAGTAGCTGAATTGGATCTAGTAAATATTATCATTTTGATTAAGATTCAAAATGACCGAAGTTAAAGTATAAACACTATATTATTAATAAACGACTATATAATTGGCAAATAGTGAGTTTATTGCAATTTTAATTTGTATACAAATTTTAAGTTGAGCCTCCCAACAATTTATATTTTTACTTAAACACCCTAAAATCTCATTTCTTTTGTTTTCTTAAGCAATATATTTAACTATAAAATTAAATTTAAGAAAATTGTTCAATATAAATTGTGATTTTTAAGACATATAGATTATGAAATTTAAGTTGTCAACATATGAATTGAGTTTTTCTTAAAATATATTCCTTAAAAATCATAAACTGATTGTATTTATATGATTAATAATAAATTCAATGTCTTTTTTAATGTTTAAATATTATATTTTAAGTGATTGATTTATATGAAAGGTCTATATTTAATATTATAAAGAAACAAAGTTTAAAAATATATATTTTATTTTTAAAATGAGTAATTTCCGCGTTGCATACTAGTTAAAATCTACTCAAAAAATGATTTTAAATTTTTTTTCTAAATGTATATTTAAAATACTAGTTAAAATCGTTTAAATTTTTGGAGTTAAAGAAAATTAATTGGAGAAAAAGACAAGAGGAGAACCAACTATTATGCCATTGGTCAGCAGTGGGACCCCCATTTCAATTTTAAAGTGAAAAGCATGTAATTTCAGATTTTTCTTAACTCCTAAAATAACCCCTCATTTTTTATTTTTGTTACACTTAAGGACATGTCTTTTGGGATTATGAGGAATAAATTAGTATAAAATTAAACAAATATATTTATATAAAATTAATATAGGGTGTTTTAAGTTTAAATTTTAGTATGATTATTATATAGAAAAGGATAAAAATTTCATCATAAAAATATAATGTAATTTGTATATGTGAGGATAATTTAGTAATTTCACAATTAAGTTGATGCACGGTTGACCCATGACACTAACTCAAAGATATATTTGTTAAAATATGCTCCAAGCCCCTTTGTTTTTTATATTCGTATATTTGTTAAAATATATTTCATGAATGTTGTCCCTTATCGTTTAAGATTTCAAAATTTAAGTCTAATTGTTAAAACCATTAAAATTATTCATTAAATTTGTTATTGCGATATTTTGAAATAAGAAAAGATACTCATTTGGTGGCTAAGTAATAAAAAAACAGTGTTTTAATAAACTTGATTATAACAGAAGAATTTAACAATGTTAATAATTAGATTTGCATTTTCAAATCCAAAAATAAAAAGACTAAATCTCTTAAAATAAAAATAAAAAACTAAATTCCAATTTTACAAAGAATACAAGTACTTAAAATATATTTAAACCAAATATATTTATCTCTAAAGAATACCTACTTATCCTCTACTGATTTGAAAAAGGAATCTTGAGATATATTTTACTAAGCAAATTTTAAATAAAAATAATTGTACCCTTGTTATTATTTATTTAGGTATTTTCTATTTAGTTTATTCATTTTAATTGCTATAAAATTACATTTATTTGAATTATTTCATAACAAAATTTTGACTTCAATTAAAATTATTATGCTATGAATATTTTATTAAGTGGATGTCCATCATGATCAATATAAAGTTTTGATGTACTTCAAATTTTAATAGTTATTAGAATTAGATCTCTACTTCTTTTATACTTCTTATGCCTATAAATAAAGACTACGATGAAGCATTGTAAATCATCCCTTTTGATCAATAAAGTACATTTTTCCATTGCTTTCTTATTTTCTTTGTTCTTTATTCTCTCCATCTCTCTTTATTTTATAACACGTTATCAGCACAATGATTCTTTATTTTTTTTCAAAATCTTTTGAAGTCATCCCACAAATCAAATTTATTTTCACCTTAAACTTTCTCCCTTACAACTTCATCTTCAGGAGGTTGAAAGATTCAATCTCATAATGGACTGTGGTTCTTATTCTCGATCTTTGATTTATAATTGTACAAGCATGGGTAAAGAATAGATTTGTCAAGATGATGAAATTGATGTTAAAGATCTTCAAGTATATTTTACTATATTTTATTTATTATATCATATTTATTATAATTGGAGACTAATCATGACAACATGAATAGATAGATTCTGATTTAAAATCCACGCATGTTTGCGATGGTGATTATGAAATAAAGAATCTATTGAGACGTTTATAAGTTTGTCCTAGTAAATCTATTGCATTCCTCAAGTGAATATAAATATAAAGAAAATAAAAGATATACTCATGGACCACTAAAAGTGGGAACATAGTAATAAATAAGAGAATAATAAGAGTTCTCAAGATAACTTTTCAAAAGGTAAAGATAACTTATGTTATTAATGTGATATGAAAGATTATTGGCCACATATGTGACATATGCCCAAATATTTTGTTTCATTAATATTCTTTGAGGAATGATATGAAAATGTAGTAATGAATTCTATCATTACAAATAGAAAATATTTATCTTATTTGGTATTGAAACAAACAAATATTATTCTAATATTTGATAGTACAAAATTAGTTGGAAGCTCCAGGAGAGCTAATATATCACTATCTAAAAAGCACAAAATTTGTGATGGTTAATACATTACTTTTAAAAGATATTTATAATGGATCTTATATTGAAATTTTGAATGAGGAAATTATTGTATTTCATATGAATCACTATTGTTATAAATATCTATTTTGAAAGGATGAAAAGGGAGGATTGAGTTATTGATTACTCTTGTTATTAAATTGAATTGATTGTGATTATCTTTGTGATCTTTTTTATCATCATTGGTTGGATGCACTTGAAGTTGCAGTTTTTTTTTAGATACTTGAAGATTTTGACATATTCCTGAAGCGAATATTGTATATAATTATTTGGAAATTATATTTATTTTGTTGGTTTAGTGACATTATAATATTCACATTGATTTAGACATTTCCAGTAGTAAATGTCACAATAGCACTTATATGTGGATACAAAGTAAAATGAATGATAGCAAAATTATTAATTTGCTACAATTTAGTACAATTGAAACATATGTTAAAGTAAACCAGAAGTTTACTGATACAAATGCATTTACCACTTGGTGTGACCAGTTAGACCATCCTGGATTTGTATTTTCTTTGTTCTTTATTCTTTCTATCTCTCTTTATTTTATAACAAATTAAATATTTTAAATTTATTGTTAATCCAATTATATATTAGCATTGAGACAAATTCATCAAATTATTTTATGTAAAATTAATTAGTCACCATTATTTAGAAGTTTCAAATGAAATTTTGCAATAAAATATAAAAGTAAAAAATAATCTCAAATTAATATTACAATTAATTATTTAAATATTTAACTTTTATTTACATAAAGAATTATTAAACAAGAAACAAAAAAATAAAAGAAGGATAAAAAATATAATTATCATTGATAATAAATTTTTAAAGTAAAACTTATAATATAATTTATGGGAACTTTAAGATCTCAAGTTTAAGTATCATTATGTATAAATCATGTGTGGGTTCTCAATTTATATTTATTTTTGTATATGTTTAGAATTATACTTTATAAAGAGTAATTTTAGTTATAGTTATTCGAATACTATAAGTGTAGCTTAAAAAATAACTTAATTGAAAAATACAAACATATATGATTATATTAGAATACACTATAATTTATAATTTAATTTAATTTAATAAAAATTAAAATATTTTATATTTAAAATTATTGAATATAAATATTGAAAATGAAAAAATAAATAAAATAATAATTAATTAATAATAAATAACATTTTTCTAACAATATCATTATAAATTTTGATCATATTTGTTCTTTTTGACATAATGCCTAGAATTACCCATAGCCGCTCCCAACCCATAAATAGTAAGATAATGTACTTCAGTACACTCGAACTCACGTCTTCCTACATTGACAATAATATCTATGCCAATCAATCTAAGACTCGATCAAAAATTTTTTATTTTACTTAAAACTAAAGTATATCACTTTGACAAATCAAACAATATAATATTTTCTTTAATATATACAAACTTACTTTTTAAATAAATAAAATTAAAATTGCAAATGAACAATTACAACCTATGGAAAATATGGGACATTTAATACATATCACACAAAAAAACATTTTATTACAACAAAAGTAAAATATACACGATAAAAATTAAAATGATATTATGTATTAAAATCTAAGGTAAACTATACCGTCACTTTAAAATAGGGTTTGTCCTATTTTGCTCACTCTAAAATTGTTTTTCTCAATTTAGTCACTCTTATTAAGATAATTGTTTGAACTATTCACTGCCGTTAAAAATTCGGTTAATCCACTAACAGATTATTGACATGGCACATTAGTCAATTGAATGATGACATGTGACAATTTCTTTAACTTTTGACTAAAACTTAAGGACTTCTTTATGCTTACAATCACTTCGAAATATCTCATAGCTTACAATTTCTTTGACTTTTGACTAAAACTTAAGGGCAATTCCTTTTTTCTTTCTTTCTTTATTGTTGTCTTGCCACTCCCTATTCATAATATCTCGGAGCTTACAATCATTCTCCGCGATCCTATCTAACTCCCTTATTCATATAAAGAAGCAAACATCCCCCTTTGAAATAAAATGTATATGATGACATCCCTATTGAAAGTTTTAAACAATATTTCATCATATTTTGACAAACACTGTATTCATTAACTTTCGCTCCATAATGTTATAATCCATTATATATATATATATATATATATATATATATATATATATCAAAAAATTGTAACCTTCCCAACCCAACCTAAACGTTAGGCCCAAATTCGGAAGATTATATTGGCCACCGAAATGGCCCAAGAAGCTATCGAATTTATAAAATAGACATTTTAAAACATTTGTTTATCTTAGAAGAAAATTTATCTTATTTTAGAAAAACTCACAAGTTAACAAGAACAAATTAAGTAAAACATTTTCCTTATAAAGGTGAGTACTTTTGAAAACTTAGTTAATTTTCAATTTATTTATTCCTCAAAATTTATTTATAATCTAGTAGTAGAAAAGTGATATTTAACTTAGTTTTATTTAAATAAAATTAAAATTATTTTATGAATAATTAATTCTAAATCCATGTTTCATCTTCTAAATTCAAATTAAATACCATGCATGCTAAATAACCCAAAATCGAAGTCTTATGCCACAATTCAAATTAAGCGATACGGATCCCAAAATAACAAAAATTTCAAATAGTAAATCCAAAAGACTTCTTAATAGAAAGCAATTCAGACGAGCCCTTCATATGCTAAGTCTGCGTCCTAACCTAGTGGGTTATCTGTAAAGATGGAAATAAAGGGGGACTGAGCTTATGAAGCTTAGTGTGAGTTCATTCATAAGGAAATCAGTGCAACAGTAGACAATTCATACAAAATAGCGACTCATGGAATAAATCACAATTGAATAACAATTCAGAATATCGATATTTCATATCAACTTATCAGTGTAATATCTCAGTATTTGTAGCCATGTAAATGCTTATGAATGCAATGCAATTTCAATTTATCAGAAAAGGTTCCTACCCCACCGCTACACACCACACTAGAAGTTCCCCAAGACTCTTCTACCTTCACACCACATTGTGGATAACCACTGATCGTTGTAGATGAACTGCTAACAATAAGAATATTGGTGGATGAACCATCCTTTTGTGTATATCAAATATGCTAATACATTGTGGATGAACCACTGGTCGTGCAGATAAACTGCCGACTAAAAGTATTGGTGGATGAACCATCCATGGGTGCAAATAAATGTTGCTTAATATGTTGTGGATGAACCACTGGTCGAGCAGATGACTCCCGACTAAAATACGTTGTGGATAAATCGCTGGTTGAGCAGATAAACTACTGTAAAATACGTTGTGCATAAACCACTAGTCGAGCAGGTAAATTGCCAACTATTTCTTCCATTCAAATCGTCGCACCCCATGCAATGAAACATTACATGCTATAACAAATCAATACGACATCGATAACCTGCTTATAACAAATATATACACAATAAAATTTATCATGCTTATAACGAATCATGGCAGTAGCAATAAACTTGCTTAACATGTATTTGATTTAATGGTAGCAGTAGGCATGTATGTCATGCAATTAGTAACATTGTGGTATGGAAAAAATTATTAGATCATTAGAATTATAGTGACAGTAAACATGTAATATTTCCATATCATGTATATACAATAATAATTCAGTCAATCAAATTCATGAATTCCATTATTCATATTATCAGGGACTCAATTGAATGAAATAAAATACTAAAAATAGTTCGGGGCTATTCTGGGACTAAACTAAACAATTCATGAAATTCTAGGTAAAACTTAAAACAGAGGTCACACGGTTGTGTGGCCAGGCCGTGTAACAGATTGTGGCCTTGTGGCAAATGCAAAAATTAACCTATAGGGGAGACACGACTGTGTGGTTCACAAACTAGCATAGGGTTTCTAGGGTACATAATCGTGTGAGGGGTTGTTTGGTCCACCCGTGTGGACCATACACCATTGTAGGAGATCGTGTGACCCTAATGCTAGACACATTTTGCCCCGATTCACTTGTAAAAGAACACACACCTTTCTCTGGGAGTCCGATTGACGTTCCTCACGATCAAATATGATTCAATGAACCTAAAATAGGTCATTCAAATGACATTTATACACAAGTTAATGTTTGATTTCAAGATTCATCAGGATTATCCAGAGATT